>NW_027836235.1:0-268 GCF_054177405.1 Leptonychotes weddellii
ATTATGACCTGAGCTGAAATCAAAACTTAACCAACTGGGCGCCTGGGTGGCTCAGTTGGTTAAGCGACTGCCTTCGGCTCAGGTCACGATCCCGGAGTCCCTGGATCGAGTCCCACATCGGGCTCCCTGCTCGGCGGGGAATCTGCTTCTCCCTCTGACCCTCCCCCACTCATGTTCTCGCTCTCTCTCTCTCTCTCTCATTCTCGCTCTCTCTCTCTCATTCTCGCTCTCTCAAAATAAATAAATAAATCTAAAAAAAAAAAAAAAA
>NW_027836236.1:0-268 GCF_054177405.1 Leptonychotes weddellii
ATGCAGCCACCAAGCCCACCTTTATGTGTCTTGTCCAGAATTTGTGCCCTCAACATCTAAAGTCAAGAGTTCATTTCTTGATTTGACTATCAAATAGTGCTTTCTATTTGGCATGTTTCCATTCCAATTGTGGATGTGGGGTTCACATTTACAAGATGGAGGTCTGGAGTAAAGTCTAAGTCTTTGGAAACTAAGTGGCCATGTTTGTTTTGACCACAAGGACTTCAGCTGGAGGAGGGAAGAAGAAGTTTTATTAAAACAGCTCTGA
>NW_027836237.1:0-268 GCF_054177405.1 Leptonychotes weddellii
CTACAGATGCCGATATCTCTTTTACCCTCTGTTTGCTCAGCACAGAGCACATTGTCTGTGCTGCATCGATTTTTTTTTTTCGAGTTATTTTGTACCAGGCAGCTGGTTATGCATGAGTTGTCCAAAGTGACCTGCATGAGGCTGGCCCTTGTTCCCTGGATGGGGGAATATTCAGGATGTGTGGTCCCTGAATCCCGGACAGCTAATAGGTCTACAGTGCAAGGAGGAGGGTGAGGAAGCTAAGAGCAGAGTCAGGACCTATGCTGAA
>NW_027836238.1:0-268 GCF_054177405.1 Leptonychotes weddellii
GATGGACATCTTGGCTCTTTCCACAGTTTGGCTATTGTGGACATTGCTGCTATAAACATCGGGGTGCATGTACCCCTTCGGATCCCTACTTTTGTATCTTTGGGGTAAATACCCAGTAGTGCAATTGTTCTTTAGCCAATATTTTGTTTTATTATTTATTTTTAAAATTTGTTTATTTATTTTTAAGTAGGCTCCACACCCAGCCTGGAGCCCAACCTGGGGCTTAAACTTACTACCCTGAGATCAAGACCTGAGCTGAGATCAAGAA
>NW_027836239.1:0-268 GCF_054177405.1 Leptonychotes weddellii
AAAAACAATACTACCAATAATGCTGCCTTATATTTGTATAGTACTTTATAATTTATAAGAATTTTTATAATCCATTGTGTGTTTATCAATAAATCTTTATGTGGGCAGGTCAGATGTTAGTACATGAGTCCATAGGTTCTAAGAGGTGAAATGATTTCTCCAAGCTTTCGTGTTTAGTGACCAGAACTTAGCCCCCCGCACCCCCCCCTTTTTTACAGTATTTGTAGACTTTGCTTGGTGCTCTCTGGTGTAACTATGTGTATCAAGT
>NW_027836240.1:0-268 GCF_054177405.1 Leptonychotes weddellii
GGAGGTGTCACAATCCCAGATTTCAAGATATACTATAAAGCTGTGGTAATCAAGACAGTATGGTACTGGCACACACACACACACACACACACACACACACACAAGCCCATATAGAACAATATAACAGAATAGACAGCCCAGAAAGAAACCCACAGTTATATGGTCAATTAATCTTTGACAAAGGAGGCAAAAATATGCCATGGAAAAAAAACAGGCTCTTCCACAAATGGTGTTGGGAAAACTGGACAGCTACATTCAAAAGAATGAA
>NW_027836241.1:0-268 GCF_054177405.1 Leptonychotes weddellii
ACAATGAATCATGGAACACTTCATCTAAAACTAATGATGTAATGTATGGGGATTAACATAAGAATAAAGAAAAAAAAAAGAGAAGAGCTTGTGTATGGGATTAAAAACAAACGCCACCGGAATCCAGGATACAATCGTTGAACATGAATCACCCAGGAAGTCAAGCTCGCAGACTCGGGCAGAGCGTTCGCTCCCCAGTGCCTGCCTGACTCTGTCTGTCCCTCTCCCAGACTGATCAGACAACGGGTGACCAATCAGAACCTCGAGT
>NW_027836242.1:0-268 GCF_054177405.1 Leptonychotes weddellii
GCATCCGTGGTTCCGGGGCAAGGCAGGCCTCCCGCACAGGGAGCAAGGAGCCGGGGCAGCGTCCACGTCGAGGAGGCCTGGGACCGCAGAGGCGAGGGGACGGGTGCCCCAGAGGGGAGCCTGGCAGAAGAACGGCCGCAGGAAATAGCGGGGCGTGGGCTCTCGTATTTATGAGCATTTTCCCAACATGTCGGACAGAAACAGGGTGACGTTGGAAATGCCTTTCTGAGTCATACTGCCCTCCACCCGTCTCAGAGAAATGACTGGC
>NW_027836243.1:0-268 GCF_054177405.1 Leptonychotes weddellii
CTTACAGAAGAGCAGTGATATTATGTCACTAGATAGCACACATATTTCAATTAATATTAGGGAACCAGAAATATAGATAAAAAGGGAAAATACAAATTAAGATTTTACATATAGGTGAGTCTTACTCTCAGACAAGTTAAAAACAGCAGGCCAAATTAACTTTTTATGGGGAGGTTTTTCCTAGTTATATTTAAATGTAATAATTGGATTCAGGATAATCAGCACAGACTGATGTGTATCCTGTAAGACTAAAACCAAGATTTTCAAC
>NW_027836244.1:0-2291 GCF_054177405.1 Leptonychotes weddellii
ATGTTGAGAGTGATTATTGAAAGATATGAATTAATTGTCATGTTGTCTGTGAAGACATTGTTTCAATATGGAGGGACTTGAGGTTCAAAATGAGTCTCTTGTAGACAGCATATGGATGAGTCCTGTCTTTTTATCCAATCTGCAACCCTGTGCCATTTCATGGGAGCATTTATTGTCATCATGTTGCCTGTGAAGTCCTTGTTTCTATAGATTGTCTGTAAATTTCTGTTCTATATCACTCTTGGGGTCTTTCTCCTTTTATAGAACCCCCCTTAATATTTCTTGCAGGGCCGGCTTAGTGGTCACATATTCTTTCAGTTTCTGCCGGTCTTGGAAGCTTTGCATCTCTCCATCCATTCTAAATGAAAGCCTTGCCGGGTAAAGTATTCTTGGCTGCATGTTCTTCTCATTTAGTACCCTGAATATGTCTTGCTGGCCCTTTTTGGCTTGCCAGGTCTCTGTGGATAGGTCTGACGTTATTCTGATGTTCCTCCCTCTGTACATAAGGAATCTCTTCCCCCTAACTGCCCTTAAGATGGTTTCCTTGGTTTTAAGAATTGCGAGTTTTACTATTACATGCTGGGGCATTGGACTGTTTTCCTTGATCTTGGGAGGTGTCCTCTCTGCCTTTAGGACAGGAATGTTTTTTCATTCCCCAGATTATGGAAGTTCTCAGCTATGATTTGCTCAAATATATCTTCTAGTTTTCTCTCTCTTTCCACCCCCTCAGGGATCCCAATAATTCTGACATTGGAACGTTTCATGGTGTCACTTATTTCTCTGATTCTGTTTTCAGGGATTTTGAGTTGTTTCTCCCTGGCCTCTTCTTTTTCCTTCTTTTCTATCAATTGGTCTTTTAGATCACTAATTCGTTCTTCTGCCTTGCTTACCCTAGCTGTTAGATTATCTAGATAGGATTGGATCTCACTGATAGCATTTTTAAGTTCTGCCAGTTCAGCTTCCATTTCTGCCCTTAGAGACTCTATGTTGCCATTAATCAATTTCTCCCTAGCTATCGTCTTCATAACTGTTACCCTGAAGTCTATTTCTGACATCTTAGTTATATCTGTATCCATTTGTAAATCTGTGGCAGAAGTTACAGTCTCTGAGTCTTTCCTATTTTGGGGGTTCCTCCTCCTAGTCATTCTGTTGAGGGGTGGTTGAGGGAATGTACAGAGTCCAAATTAATGATCACAGCCCAAGCAGATGCACTTGTTTTATAGAGACCTTAGGGTTGTCGGCCTCTTGTTCTCCCAGCCTGTCTTCTGGGGGAGGGGCCTGCCGTGCTGTTACTCAGGCAACCCTGTTTGGGCAGAGTTGCCATGACCCCTGTGGGGGGTGATGGGCTCAGTGAAAACCGGTTTTGGGGGGCTTTTGTTCTCTGGCGACTTTCCCTGGCGGCTTTCCATGTCTCTTCTGAGAATTGGAGCAGAAGAGATCATTTCCAACCCTCTGCCTCAGAGCAGAGAGATCGCAGTCTGTTCTTCAGTGAGCTGTCCAGGCCACACTATCTCTCTTTCTGTCTGTGCTGCTATAAACTGTGGTGTCCTGGGTTGTGTGCCCCTCAGCAGCACTCCCAGTCCTCGCCTCCAGGTTGGGGCACATCTCTGCCTTTTGTGCTTCTAAAACCACCAGCCGCCACCAGTTCACACATACGGCCCAGGTTTCCATCCAGGGGGCTGCCCTAAAGTCCTTTCCCCGCTGCTATTGGTCTGCAAGTCTGTGCCCTGTCCCCAGCATGGGAGGCTATCACTCATTGTCGATGGAGGATCCCCATGGCTCCCTCCCCCTTCCGTTTAACTTCTGATATCTGCCTACAGAATCATGGCTCCCCACTTCATACCTCGAAACCAACCGCCTGTGATATTCAGTTTGTAGAGATCCAAATCTATCTTCTTACATCTCAGGCTGATTTCTTGGGTGTTCAGAGTGGTCTGGTAGATATCCAGCTCAATCCAGGGAACTGGGTGGAATAGGGTCCCCTACTGCTCCGCCATCTTTTCCTCCTCCTTTTTGACATTTGTGATATTGGTCACACTCTTGTTATTGGTCACTGAGGTCATTTTCCATATTTTTAAAAACTCAATTAGCCAGGGCGCCTGGGTGGCTCAGTTGGTTAAGCGACTGCCTTCGGCTCAGGTCATGATCCTGGAGTCCCGGGATCGAGTCCCGCATCGGGCTCCCTGCTCGGCGGGGGGTCTGCTTCATCCTCTGACCCTATCCCCTCTCATGTGTTCTCTCTCTCTCATTCTCTCTCTCTCAAATAAATAAATAAAATCTTTAAAAAAAAA
>NW_027836245.1:0-268 GCF_054177405.1 Leptonychotes weddellii
ACAGATGCACAAGTGTCACCATATTGAGCATGCATAGGGAAGTATTTTGTAAGACTTGGACGATGTTCTTTTTTTTTTTTTTTTTAAAGATTTTATTTATTTATTTGAGAGAGAGAATGAGAGACAGAGAGCATGAGAGGGAGGAGGGTCAGAGGGAGAAGCAGACTCCCCGCCGAGCAGGGAGCCCGATGCGGGACTCGATCCCGGGACTCCAGGATCATGACCTGAGCCGAAGGCAGTCGCTCAACCAACTGAGCCACCCAGGCGC
>NW_027836246.1:0-268 GCF_054177405.1 Leptonychotes weddellii
CCAGTCTCTTAAGTCCTGAGAAGAGGTCAGTGCAGATACAAGTGTCTAATTTCAGGAGGTGGGAATGCAGGTGGGACCCCAAAGTTGTGGTGTAAGTATTTGCATCAAGTTGTTAAAAGGCTTTTTAAGGGGATTCCACAGGCAGGTATCGGAGGATAAACCACAGCGGCAGGGTGCCTGTCCGTGGGGATCCTACACCGCCAGTGAGCGACAGCCTCACACTCTGGGGACAGGGCACAGACTCGCAGACTGGTAGCCGTGGGGAAAG
>NW_027836247.1:0-268 GCF_054177405.1 Leptonychotes weddellii
AGTACACCTGACGAGGGGATCCTGGAAACCCCTGATTTACAGCCGGGTGTCAGCCGGAGACCTTGACCAGCATCTGAAGTGGGGAGACCCCTGAACCCGTGGGGTCTGCTAACTCCAGGTCGACACCCAGCTGGGGCCTGGGGAGTTGGAGCGCTGGTCCGTGTGGGGAAGCACGGAGGACAGGCTCCGCGTCACCAGTGTGCTGCGATAACTGGCAATGATGGAGGAGAAGCACTTAGGAGGCACTCAGGAGGTGCTCTGTGCACGA
>NW_027836248.1:0-268 GCF_054177405.1 Leptonychotes weddellii
TTATTCGCCTTATCCCTAAAGGTGCCCCGGGTCCCTGTCATTGTACCTCTCCTTTAACTCTGTCACTCTCTTGGGCGCCTGGGTGGCTCAGTCGGTTAAGCGACTGCCTTCGGCTCAGGTCATGATCCTGGAGTCCCGGGATCGAGTCCCGCATCGGGCTCCCTGCTCGGCAGGGAGTCTGCTTCTCCCTCTGACCCTCCTCCCTCTCATGCTCTCTGTCTCTCATTCTCTCTGTCTCAAATAAATAAATAAAATCTTTAAAAAAAAA
>NW_027836249.1:0-268 GCF_054177405.1 Leptonychotes weddellii
TCATGCTCTCTGTCTCTCATTCTCTCTCTCTCAAATAAATAAATAAAATCTTTAAAAAAAAAAAAAAAAAAAAAACACTGCAAATACATTCCTTCCTAAGTTGTGAAATCAAATGACTGAATTTAGAGCAGGTAGAGCACACTATAAGCCCTCAAAAAATTTTTCACTTATTATTTTTGTTACTTAAATGTTGATAGGTATAGACTTCCAAGGTACTGGGTTAAGTACATTTAGTAAGTTACAGAAAAGTACATAAACTGTAACCTAA
>NW_027836251.1:0-268 GCF_054177405.1 Leptonychotes weddellii
AGACAATTTACAACATATAATAATTTACAGTATTGATTTCCTTTAATTAAGAATATGTCATCCTTAAAGTTTGATGAAAGATTTTGTAACAATACCTAAAGAATTACTCTTTGTAAAACATTTGGCAATATAGCTAATCCACTTAACCTGTTTTCTCTTGCAAAAGTTTGTTCAAACCCAAAGGTTATGGCCAGCGATGTATTAAGTGTAGTGGAAACCTCAGTGTATGAAAAACAGAAACAAATCTTTAAATATTAAAATCAAAATA
>NW_027836252.1:0-268 GCF_054177405.1 Leptonychotes weddellii
CAGGGCAAGTATTATCTCCAATACATCAAAGAGAAAATGAAGATGGGAAGACAAGCTATTTGCTAAGGTCTTGCAAGTAAGCAATAAAAATAGTAATAGCTAACATCAGTTGCATGTTTTATGCACTAGATGTTGTTCTAAGTCCCTGATGTATGTGAACCTACTTAATCCTGCATGTGCTAAGTACCCACATTAGACTTAATCTAATATGGGCACTAATATGGAGGGAGAGGAAACCTGATAAGATAGCAGCTCTGATGAAAAAAAA
>NW_027836253.1:0-268 GCF_054177405.1 Leptonychotes weddellii
AGCCCCGCTTCAGGCTCCTGGCTCATCGGGGAGCCTGCTTCTCCCACTGCCTCTCTCCCTGCTCATGCTCTCTCTCTCTCTCTCTCTGTGTCTCAAATGAATAAATAAAATCTTAAAAAAAAAAAAAGTGTGCATTTGTTGTGGTGAGCTCCATGTATTGAATAGAAGTGTTGAATCACTATATTGTACACCTGAAACTAATATTACATTGTATGTCAACTAACTGGAATTCAAATAAAAACTTAAAAAATATTCCATTCCACCATCC
>NW_027836254.1:0-268 GCF_054177405.1 Leptonychotes weddellii
AAAAAAAAAAAAAAAATCAGCCAGTAGCAGGAAGAGGAACTCTTAGTCTTTCGACCCAGAAAAGAAGCATAAAGGGAACTTAAAAAGCCTCATCATCCCAGAAGTTTGATATATAAATGAAGTTAAATATAAAATAACTTCCTTCTCTGAAGTAAATTTGCAGCAATATAAGCAGTCTTTAGGATGAGGATGTAATTTTTTTTTTTTTAAAGATTTTATTTATTTATTTGCGAGAGAGAGAATGAGAGACAGAGAGCACAAGAAGGAG
>NW_027836255.1:0-13409 GCF_054177405.1 Leptonychotes weddellii
CATATTCTTCCCAACTTGTCTACATTAGGATGATAAATTTTGGTCATGAAACGTACTTTAGGGGCTGCCATCGGGTATTCTTCTGGTAGGAATAGTTCAAGCTTAAAAGTCCCTCCCTCAAAGGGGGAATCCTGGGGGCCAGCAATGACCACATGAAAATAACGGGCGTTGCTCTCATCTGGTTCTGCTTTAATGCCAGGAACTGGTTCTGCCAGCAAACGCTGGGTTTCCTTGATAATCCTGCGGGGCAGCGCAGCCATCTTGTCAGATCCCGAGTTCGGCCTCTGGTCTCGACTCCGGCTCCGCTCGCCTCCTCAGATAACACTTCTAAGGCCTGTTCTGCAACTATGTGTGTATTTAGTTTCTTTAGGAATCTCTCCAGGGGGCAAAACCCCCAGTGGGCTGTGGTCTGGGGCGCCCCCTGTCTCAGGCATAAGAATGGAGAGAAAATGGGAAAAAACTTTAATAAAACAGCCAAATGTTACCCCTTTAAGCCCTTCATTCAACTGACTGAATGACTGTTCATGACTCTAGAATAGCTATACTGGTTGTGACAACATTGAAATATTCGCTCACCTACTGGTAAAAAGTCCTCCCCAGAGCTCCCCCTCACAGGTCCCTCCCTGTGACCCTCTAGATGGCCCCACCATCCAGCAGCCAAAGGACCAATGACTGTCTTGACAGGAGGTTGCTAGGTTGTGCCCCAGCCAGGCCAGCATCTATTCTTTTTTTAAAAAAAAAAATATTTTTTTAATTTAAACTCAATTAATTAACATGTAACGTATTACTAGTTTCAGAGGTAGAGGTCAGTGATTCATCAGTCTTATTGTGTTCCCTCTCTTGCTGTCTCTCTCTGTCAAATAAATAAATTTTAAAAAACTAAAAAAAAAAAAAAAGAGTCTAGTCTCTCATGGTTTGTCTCCCTCTCTGGTTTCATCTTGTTTTATTTTTTCCTCTCTTCCCCTATGATCTTCTGTTTTGTTTCTTACATTCCACATATCAGTTAGATCATATGATAATTGTCTTTCTCTGATTGACTTATTCATTCAGCATAATACCCTCTAGTTCCATCCACATCATTGCAAATGGCAAGATTTCATTTTTTATGGCTGCATAATATTCCATTGTGTGTGTGGGTGTATATATATATATATATATATACACACCACGTCTTCTTTATCCATTCATCTGTTGATGGACATCTTGGCTCCTTCCGTAGTTTGGCTATTGTGGACATTGCTGCTATAAACATTGGGGTGCAGGTGCCCCTTCGGATCACTACATTTGTATCTTTAGGGTAAATACCCAGTAGTGCAATAGGCCAGCATCTGTTCTGATTTGTGGGTCTCTGGACCATGTTGTAGCACCCCAGTTTAGATTAATCTTTGACTTTTAGCCTAGGAACATTTAGAATATTGAAAAGTAGAGTGTGGAAGCTGGTGTGTGGAATGGGGCAGGAAACTGGTAGGAAAGTTTTCCCTGGTCCCCTTAATCTAAGTGATGAGAGTACATCCATTCTTTTTTTTTTTTTTTTTTTTTAAGATTGTACTGATTTATTTGACAGAGAGAGACACAGCGAGAGAGGGAACACAAGCAGGGGGAGTGGGAGAGGGAGAAGCAGGCTCCCCGCAGAGCAGGGAGCCTGATGCGGGGCTCGATCCCAGGACCCTGGGACCATGACCTGAGCCGAAGGCAGATGCTTAACGACTGAGCCACCCAGGCGCCCCAAGAGTACATTCATTCTTGAACGTGTCTGAACTTCTACCAAGAGGGAAGCATTAGGGGCAGAGATTGGTGCTGTAGGACTGCTTCATGGGGTGGTTCTGGCTGCCCCTGGCAGTTCTCAAACCAAGGCACAGCAGCCATCAAAGAGCTCTCTCAGGTCAGGAATGATCTCCAGGAGAAGGGAGAAGGTGAGCTGACAGCACAAAGACACAGAGCGATGAGGGGGGCGAAGCAATCAGGTCAGCACTCTCTCCTTGACTCTTTAGTAGGTGAACCGAAGTTTGGGGCAGATTTCCAAGGAAAACCTGGGATCCTGGGATCCAGCACACGTGAAAGAAGTCCTACAGCTCCCATGGGAGTGTGGTAGTTGATTAAAGAGCACCCCGGGTCTTCTGAGGGACTGCTCTCTCCAAATGAACATTGAAAGTACAAAGCTTCCTTTCTCGTGATTGGTCATGTTTTCAAGTCTGGTCACTATACGTAAAAACTTAAGAGGTCTCAGTAAACTAAGAATAAAAGGGGAACTGCCTCAACTTGATAAAGACTATCTATACCTAACATCATACTTAATGGTGAGAAACTTGAACTTTTCACACAAAGACCAGATACAAGGTGAGAATGTTCCCTCCTATCACAACTTTTCAATATTGTACCAGAAGTCCCTGCTAATGCAATAAGGTGAAAAAAGGAAAAAAAGGTATACATATTAAGGAGGAAGCAATGAAATAGTCTTTGTTTACAGAGTACATGGTCATCTCTGTAGTTCATTATGTCTAAAGAGTCGACAAAAATCTCCCGGAACTAAGTGATTATAGTAAGATTGCAATATACAAGGTTAATACACAAAAGTCAATCACTTCCTATTTACCAGCAATGAACAATGGAATTTGAAATCAAAAGCACAATTTACATTAGCATTCCCCCAAAATGAAATACTTAAATATGAATCTAATAAAACATATAGCTCTATGTGAGGAAAACTACAAAATTCTGATGAACAAAATCAAAGAATAACTGAATAAATGGGGTGATATTCCATGTTGTGGGATAGGAAGACTCAATTTTGTTAAGAAGTTAGTTCCCAACTTAATTAACTCAAACAGTCAGAATCCAATATTTAATAAGTACCAGCAAACTGATTCTAGAGTATATATGGGAAAGCAAATGACCCAGAGTAGCCGACACAATATTGAAGGAGAAGAACAAAGATGGAAGAATGACACTACCCAACTTCAAGAATTACTCTAAAGCTATAATAATCAAGAAATGTGGTACTGGTGAAAGAATAGATAAATAGATCAATGGAAGAGAATTGAGAGCCCAGAAACAGACCTGCATAAATAGTCAATAATCTTTGTTAAAGAAGCAAAGGCAATGCAATGGAGTAAAGATACTCTCTTCCAGAAATGGGGCTGGAACACAGGGACATCCACAGGCAGAAACTGAATCTGGACACAGACCTGACACCTTTCACAAAATGTAACACAGAATGGACCACAGATCTAAGTGTAAAATGCAAAACTATAAAACTCCTAAAAAATAACATAGGAAAAAACCTAAATGATGCCTTTTTAGGTACAACACCAAAGGCACAACTGTGAAAGAAATAATTGATAAGCTGACTTCATTAGATAAAAACTTCTGCTCTGTGAAAGACGTTGTCAAGAGAATGAGGAGACAAGCAGCGGACTGCGAAAAATATTTGCAAAAGACACAGCTGATGAAGGATTATTATTCAAAATACACAAAGAACTCTTAAAGTAGACAACAAGAAAACAAACAACCAGATTAAAAAATGGGTAGACCCCTCATCAATGAAGATATGCAGATGGCAAATAGGCATATGAAGAGATCCTCCACATCGTATGTCGTCAGGGAAATGCAAATTAAAACAACAGCGAGGGGAGCCTCAGGGGTGGCTCAGTGGGTTAAGCGTCTGCCTTTGGCTCAGGTCATGATCCCAGGGTCCTGGGATGGAGCCCCACATCTGGCTCCCTGCTCAGTGGGGAGCCTGCTCCTCCCTTCCTCCCTATCTGTGCTCTTTCTTTATATCTCTGTCTCTTTCTCTCAGATAAATAAATAAAATCTTAAAAAACAAACAAACAAACAAACCCAACAGTGAGATACCACTATACATCTATTAGAATGGCCAAAATGACACCAAGTGTTGGTGAAGATGTGAAGCAACATGAACTCACTTACTGCTGGTGGAAATGTAAAATGCCACTTTGGAAGATGGGTTGGTGGTTTGTAACAAAACTGAACATACTCTTTCCATATGATCCAGCAATCACACTCCTTGGTATTTAAACAAAGGAATTGAAAAAGACTTCTGTCCATACATAAACCTGCACACAGATGTTTATATAGCATCTTCATTCATAGTTGCCACAACTTGGAAGCAACCAAAATGTCCTTTAGTAGGTGAACTGGATCAATAAACTGTGGTATATCCAGACAATGGAATATTATTCAGGGCTACAAAGAAATGAGCCAGCAAGCATGAGAAGACGTGGAAAAACTTAAATGAATATTACCAATCTGAAAAGACAACACACTGTGTTATGCCATCTCTATGAAATTCTGGAAAAGGCAAAATTATGAAGACAGTAAAAGGATCAGTGGTTGGGGACAGTTGGGGTGAGGGCTGAATAGGTTGAACACAGGATTTTCAGGGCAGTGAAAATCATCTGTATGATATTATAATGATGGATATATGTCACTACACATTTGTCCAAACTCAGGATGTACAACACCAAGAGTGAATCATAATGTGAACTGTGGACTCTGGGTGATAATGATGTGTCGATATAGGTTCATCGATTGTAACAAATGTACCTTTCTGATGATTGATGTTGATAATGCAGGAGGTTATAGGTTTGGGGCAGGGGGTATAGGGAAAACTTCTATACCTTTTTCTCAGTTTTGCTGGGTACCTAAAACCTGCTCTAAAAAAGTAGTCTTTAAAAAAAAAAACAACTTTCCTGGCCAAATGGAATAAGCTAATTAAAAAAAAAAAAACAAAACCCTAACAGATCTCTCCATCTCCTGTCCTGCCCTCCTCCAATCAACTTGCCACACCAATGAACTGTAGGTCTGATCTGGACCCTCCCAGCCTAAAAGCCTTCAGTGCCTTCATGTTGCTCAGAGTGGAGGTCTCTAGACATTTCTGAGCATGCACCCCTGATTTATGCATTTGTTCATAAATTATACACAGGTAGTGTTGTACTGATATATTATATAGGATATAAATATGCACAAATACACTTAAAAAGGATGAAATAAGATTAATAATAATAGATAGTTTACTGTTTTCTTCCCACACCCCTAGTAGACTGTTTTGTTCACAGCACTTGGGCCCCTATGGCCTAGAACCCTGCTACTCAGACTATGTTCCTCGTCTACACATCACCTAGGAGCATGTTAAAATGCAAATTCAGATTCAGTAGGTCTGGGGTGGGGCTTGAGCTTCTGCAGTTTTAACAAGCTCTCAGGCAACGCTGTTGTCACGGGTCCAGGAAACAAGCATGTAGCAAGAACCTAGAGCTTACAGTGCAGACTCATTGGACTGTCATTAGAGATACTATCAGCTGGCCCCCGTCTCCTTGCGCTATCTGTGAGCTAGACATTGCAGAAATTTGCAGGTTCTCCAAACATGCCTTGTGATTTTGCCGGTTGTTGCTCATGCTCCTTCCTTTGCCTGGAATGCTCTTCTCTTTCTCTTCCCGTCCTGGCAAACACCAGGAATGGTAAGAATTGGTTTGAGGTCAAACCTCCCCTACAAAGTTTTAAAGAATGACCTTCCCTCCACCAAACCGTTCTCCCTGCCCGCCCCCCCCCCCGGTCCCCACACACATAGACTGAGGTGCCCCAGGCCAACGTGAGTACCCTGTTACCTGTGCCCTCCCTGAATTCTAGCAGAGGGCCCCGTGATCGCGCTGCTGCTGACATGTCTGTCACAAGTCAATTCCTCTTGGGATCAATACCTGTGGAAAGAAGGGGAGAGAAAGTGATGGGCAGAGAATGAGGTGGAGGTATGAGGCAGGCCAGTGACAGCCTGGTGGGACACCACGGGGAGCTCTGGAGCCAGAATGGCCCTTCAGAGTTCCCCCAGTTGGGGCAAGATGGCTTGTAAGTCCCCACATGATCATTGGACGGGAGCGTGACCTTGGGCTGAGCAGGCCCTAGGGAGCTCACCACTATCTGCCCACAGCACTCCTAACATTTGGGGCAACAGTCCTTCCTGGAAGGAGAATCTGGGCAGCGCGTCACCGTGCCCACCGAAATCTCTCTCCCCGTTTTCTAGGCTCCCCCTCACTGTGTCCTGAGGGCCAGGCTGAATGCTGGCATACAGTGGAGCTCAATAAACTGCATCCCCAAACGGCAGCCAGTGACCAGGGTGGCTGTTCCTACGTGGGCTGTACAAGATGCCTGTCACTTGGAGCATGGGAAGAGAATCTGAGGGGGTTCGACCTCTGTGTCTTAAACCTCTCCCTTTAAATTCAATTCTGTGTGTGTCATAGAATGCATGATCGTATGTTAGTACGGGATGACGTAATAGCTTTATAAGGAAACACGAAACATGGGGAGGATGCTCAAACATCTTCTGGCAGCGATACACGGTCGGTAACAATACGGAAACCAGGGGTGTGGCGCTGTTGTTGGCATTTTGGAGTCAAGTTTGCCTAGAACACAGCAGCTTCCGTTTGTCTATGCACCAGCGATGGTTCCCTTCGGGCTACGAAGCAGAGATTGTGTGGCCCCGGAGCCTAAGAGACTTCTGATCCAGTCCTTCACAGGCAGCTTGCCGCTCCCCGGTCTGGTGGGAGCAGCCGTTAGCATGCTGACAGCGGGGGGCCCTTTTCCTTCAAGTTCTGCTGGATCCTGTGTCCAGCAGTAATAATGAAATCTAAAGTTATGGTAGGGCTGCACCCCATCGTTAGCTGTAGTTTGCTTCTCAGATGCTGTGAGACGCTCAGCTATTTGTTTCCCAGTCTCCGTTTTCCCCTTCTTCCTTAGGAATAGCTGGCCACATGGCTGCCTAGATTACAGGCTGCATCTTCCAGTCCCTCTTGCAGTTACCAGGGCTCTAAGTCTGGCCAGTGGGATGCAGTACAGTGTTGAAAGCAGCTTCCAGGAAGTGTCCTTAAAGGAAGTGGTTCTGTTCTTTTTCCATTCCTCCTTTGGCTGCCTGGAATGTGGACAGGATGGCTGGAGTTTGAGCAGCCATCTTGCACTATGAAGTGAAACATGTTGAGGATATTGTAGCAGCGTAATAGGAGAAGACAGCTCCCTGCCTATGCCATGAAGCCAACAAACCAGTTCTGGATTCCCACTTTCGTATTCTTTCAAATCCAAGAGAAATAAGCTTCTATCTTATTTAAGCCATTGTTAGATGTGAATCTGAAAGGGCTTCCTTTTACTCACAATTGGACATAATTCTAACTGATACGGATAGATTTGTAATAGAGCAATCCTGAAAAAGATTCTCATTTTGGATTATGTGCCACATCTTCCAGGAAGTGCTTTGCCCCAAAAAACCGAGTTATTTTAACTAAAGAACTGAAGTTCGCAACTGTGTCAACATCACCGAACCATTGATGAGACCACAGGGGTGATCAGGAAGGGCGCACCTGAGCCCGGACGGGTAATAACCGTGCAGGCATCCAAAGAAGTCACATTTGCAAATTCGGGTGTTTTTTCCTTAAAAGAGAAATTTCCTTTATAGTTATATTTGTGTGTATTTTTTCTTAAGTTAGGAACTTGACTTGTAGAGATAAACCTTGAGTCTTTGTTGTTCTTTTTTTAACTTTTGAAACTTTTTCTAAGTAAATACTCTAATTACTTCGCTAAGTGATAAATGTTTTCCTGGCACTGCCTAACTTTATAATGTAGCACCTGAGAACAATCACTTAGATTTTACAACACCCTTAATAAAGAATTAATTGAGTACATCTTTCCGACTGGAGTGATTTATTTAGAGTTAGAAATTTTGAAGCAAGTAATTTTTATTTGTGCTCACAAGGTAATTAGTGACAGTCATTTTACTTAAAAGAGTGTTTTGGAAGAGCCTTTTTTTTTTTTTTTTTAAGGTATCATTTATTATGGTAGAGCATATGAGAGGAACTCTTTGTCCAGGACAATAGTCTTTTAGCCTTGTTAGTGTCTTATTCTGTATAAATGTGTCTAATTGTTACAGTTGCTAAACAGAACCCATCCTACTGAGTGTGATCATTTAGCTGTGCGGAGGCATAATAGCAGTCCCATCCAAAATCGGCAGCAATTTCACATATTCTTTCTGCAGGAAATTTTTTTCTTGTTGCCAAAGGCGCTGAGGAAGTGCTGCAGTGTTCCCCATTGTCAGGGGCAGCTGTCTGCGCTGAGGCTGCGCGCCCACCCACCAGGCAGATGGCGGATGGGCGCTGAGGCATGTCTTCTGTGCACGGGACCCACTTTGCTGGCTGCGGGGAGCGCAGCTGCTACGCTCTCGGGATGGTGACCGCGGGGCCGCGGCTGCGCTTCAGGAGCCCTTGTATAGAGCCGTGTGCTCTGAAAGGGTGCTTGGGCTCTTTGGAGCATTGAATAGGCACTTGCATATTCAAACTGCCAGAGCTGTGTGAAAATATGGATTGCTGTTAATTGGGATTTTGGATAGGAATCAGGCAGGAGGTGTGTTGCAAGGACGAGGGGGAAAACCGGTCTGCCAGATCCTCATGCTAATGTGTTCCCGCTGGAGAGGCCAGCCCGGGGCCTGCGGCCTGCTGAATTCCACCAGGTTTCTACGACATGAATCGCTCCTCTCCCTCCACCTGGATGATCCCTCCTGCTAATCACATCCTTCCCGAGTGGGGCTTTGACGAAGCATCCAGTTGTCGGGGGTGGGCTGTGGCTGTGGGTGTGGGAAGGAATCCCTTTTTAGTCTGCATAGGATGGAAGAAACTTCTCTGATCCTGATGTTGTGACCTGGCCCCCCGAAGAGGGTGGTTCAGTGGGGGCAACCAGACTGTGGACCCTGGCCCCGATTCTCTTTCCTGAGTGGCACATCCAGGCCACGAGGCAAGACTGGGGCTGTTACCCACTCGTACCTTTGCTTCTGTCCGCTGTCCTCAAAAGTGGATGTTCAGCTGTAACCCAGCTATGTATTTCTTTTCTTTTCTTTAAGATTTTACTTATTTATTTAACAGAGAGAGAGAGAGAGACAGCGAGAGAGGGAACACAAGCAGGGGGAGGGGGAGTGGGAGAGGGAGAAGCAGACTTCCCACGGAGCAGGGAGCCTGTGTGGGGCTCGATCCCAGGACCCTGGGATCATGACCTGAGCCGGAGGCAGAGGCTTAACGACTGAGCCACCCAGGCGCCCCCCAGCTATGTATTTCAAAAACAGCTTTATTGAGTTTGACTCAGTTACAATTACATCGTAATTGCATATCATACAATTCACCCCTTTAAAGTTTACAATTCAGTGGTTTTTCGTGTATTCACGGATATGTGCAACCATCACCAGAGTCCATTTTGGAACGGTTCATCACCTCGAAAGGAAACTTCCCCTTAGCTCTTCTCCTCATTGCTCCTCCCGGCTCTAAGCAAACACCCATGTCCTTTCTGTGTCTATAAACCTGACATGTGTATGTGTGAGTTGTTCAGCGTATGGTAGGGGGTGTATGTGTGTGGGTCTAATACATAGGGCGAGGCCAAGAGGAAAGGATAGGGAAAACTTCCAGAACAGAGAAGAAACTAGCTCTAGCATGGGAAAGCATCAAGCTCCACCGCCATCTCTTGAAATCTGGAGGCTGAAAGTCTGAAGTTGAAGAGCCAGTGTGGTCAAGCGATGGTGAGAGCTTTCTCCCTGGCTTGCAGGTTTACCTTCTTGCTGTATCCTCACTCGGGATGTGGCAGGGGGTAGGGGGGATGGAGAGAGAGAGAGAGAGATCTGGTATCTCTTTTTCTAGAGGCACTCATCCCATCATGAGGGCCCTATCCTGATGACCGTATCTAAACCTAATTATCTCCTGAAGGCTCCATCTCCAAATCTCACCATGTTAGGGGTTAGTGCTCACACATATGGATTCGGGGGGACACGATTCAGTCCACAGCACCTGTCCTCAGATTTTTCTTCGTGTTAACATGAAATAAAAGTATCTGTTTTAGGGAATTCCACTACATTTCTGGAGTCGGAAGAATATGTTTGCAGCTCTCTGCTTTGGAACACTATTGTCAGTTCTAAAGGATTGCTGTTTGCTTAGAACTGACAGATCTGGAGGAAGATTCTTGGAAATTAGGCCAGACAGAAGTGAAAAAATGAAGATCCAGGGGAACTCTCTGAAGTGGGGGTAGTGTGATTTTAAAGCTACGGCACAGAGAGAATGGAGAAGATGGGCACTCGGAAGGGATCCATATCTTCCTGAGGACCTGGGTGGAGGGATCGGGTAAGATGGTGGGTGGGAATGACCTGAGGTTGGCTGATGGGAAGGAACTTTACGTGGAACTATCCAAGGATGCAGTTGTCCTCACAAGGCTCTTCTTGCAGTGGTGGTGGGAACACCTGGGTGTGAGCCTCCTTGGTCTCTCAGGTTGGTCGTTTGTCCACCACAGGTGAAGGTTGGTGACAACGCAGAGTGGATGTTCTCTGACAACTAGCCCAGCAAGTCAGTCCTATTTTTCAGGAATTGTTTCTAACCTAGGGTGGCACCTCAAAGGCTTTTGTCTCTGAGCAGGACACTCTCCTATTGAAGACTCGGAATGACAGCGATGGAGGTCAGACAAAAGCCTGATCTTTGCAGGTCCGCACACTGGGCTGTTTGGCCCACAGTTTACCCTGCCATCTGCAATCAGAGAGAGCCAGGATTTGCACTGAGTACTCAGATTATCTGCTTTAGGATTCAAATTCTTCTTCTTTTTTTTCTTTGCTTTTGGATAATTTGATACCTAAATTCTATATTTACATAGCAAAATATATTAAATAAGCAACGGCTATTCCGGGGAGGATATGTTTAAATATAGTATCCGGTTCTCTTGACGCATTTAAATATGATTTACTCAACCAAGATTAAGTTTGCATGCAACTTTTTAGGTCACATCTCTGAACAGCAAGTACACTTTCTGTGTGTGGACGCGAGACAAGGGTGATCTATCCACTTGCTGGCACGGAGGGGAGGGGCTAGTAGGTATTTTTTCAGCGGAACTGTGAAAACACAGACCTGCAGAAACCCCCAAGGAGGGGAATGGACTCTTCAGATGATGCATTTCAGTTGTTTCTTGAGATTTTTGATTTGTTACCAGATGTGTATGTATATATATATAATTTTTAAAGATTTTATTTATTTATTTGTCACAGAAAGAGAGAGAGAGAATGTACAAGTAGGGGGAGCGGCAGACAGAGAGAGAAGCAGGCTCCCCGCTGAGCAGGGAGCCCGATGCGGGGCTCGATCCCAGGACCCTGAGATCATGACCTGAGCCGAAGGCAGGCGCTTAACCAACTGAGCCACCCAGGCGCCCCTATTTTTAAAAAGAGATCATAAGCATTGGGTTTTGAAAGAGCCTACTTAAATGATGCCATAGAACTGTCAAGAGTTCATTTACTTCATGGAGACCATGTAATGCTGACTAATGATGTTTTATAATCATTGACACTTAAACATATAAAAGATACAACACATCGGCTAGACGGTCTTAATAGATATTTGCATAGATGGCGTAGATGACAGCGTTCTTTAAATGTTGTGTTTTATATTGAGCATGAAAATTACTCAGTGGTTAAGTTTATGCTGAAATATTTAGTTAACTGAACCAGTAATTCAAGTCCTGTTTGGCTCCGGAAATGTCTCCTGCCTTTCACATTATCACATGCCTGTTCTGCAAGTGGCTCACTATTTTCATTGGGTTCGCATTGACTTAAACCATACCCTCCGAACTGCCTTCTTGTTTCCTGTCAGATGCGAGTGGTGTGTGTGTGTGTGTGTTGTGTGTGTGTGTTCGTGTTGTGTGTATGTGTTCGCATTGTGTGTATATGTGTATGTATGTGTGTGTTCGTGTTGTGTGTATTGTGTATGTGTATTCATGTTGTGTGTGTTCGTGTTGTGAGTGTGTGTGAGAGACAGACAGAGACATAGAAGAGAAACACTGAGATGAAAAAAATCTATTCCTGAGTGAGAGTTTTTTAATCATTTTCAGGAGATTTGTATGTCATTTTTCCATTGTTAGTTAGTTGTTTTTTTTTTAAGTCCCTTTTTAGTGCTATGGATAGCAGTGTCGTTCTTGTTGTTGTTGTGGGGCTACAAAGAAAACATTGGCAGTTCTGACAAGATTATGAAGCCAGAAGCATTTCTTGAGGAAAATATTCTCGTATGTTATGTAAGAGCTTTCTCATTTTGTTTTCTTTGTAAAAGGTCTCAACAAAGCTCCTACAAACATTTGTTCTTGGAAGAAAAATACATAATGAAGACTTTCCACTTAAAAATGATGGTCCACAGATATTTGTTGAGTGTCCACTACGGGCGATGTATTGAGTTAGGTGTTGTAAGGTACATGCATGAGTAACACCAAGATGACGGAAACGTGCACGTGGTGTTTCCTTTGCTTTTTTCCCAAAAGGATTTACAGGGAGAATTTCATGAAACAACTGACTGTCTTTGCAAGTGAGTTCTGTAATGTATACACAGGGCGGTACAGATAGTCTCTGGTTTAGGATGAATTGTGTTGCAAAAATCCATTCGAAAATTAGTTGTTTGGTAACCAGGAAGCATTTCCCTATACCAAAGATTTTATATTGGGCAGGTTCCTAGACTTGTTTGTAAGAATTTCTTTAGCTCATAAATTTAAGACTAAACTAAGGTATCAATTGAAATTATCACTCCTTTTCAAAGGCACTTAACCTGCTTTTGTAACATGGAAGTGACTGAATGACCAGACCGCTCCCTAGGTGTGAGAGAGTCCTAGGTTAATATGCTTTTTTGTGGGGCGCTTCTCTGTATAAGCAATTTGCATTATACAAAATCAGAGTGTCAGCACTCTTCTGATGTACAGTCTCGTCAGATTACATGAATAAAACGCCATACTGGCCAGCAAGGGCTATGTCTTTGCCAGGTGGCCCTCTGAGAACCAGAGCCTGGCCATGGCACTCTGGGATGACCCCATAGGTGTGAGTTCTGGAGCTCCCTGGGGCATCTGGTCGATCTTACAGTGTGGGGAAGAAGTATAGGTTTGGGGAGCCCCCAGGAGGTGAGAAATGGGGGCTGAGACACACACAGGTCCTGGTGCAGGCTCAGGGTGCCTGCCTGTCCCCAGGCACCAGAAAGGACTCTAAAGAACAGGAACCCCTGAGTCCTGGATTCTGGACAAGGCCTTCTTTTTGCCTAACAGTGATAATGCCAGTGACAATGACTGTGGGAAAGTGCATTATCACTTTCAAATCAGAGCACTGATAGTACATTTCTGATATGCCTGGCACGTGGTAGATGTTCATTACATTGGCTGAATGAATAAATGCATGCTTTGAAGATGGAGTACTCCTTCACATAAAAGGGTAGGTTGAGGGACACTTGGGTGGCTCACTGGGTTAAGCGTCTGCCTTCGGCTCAGGTCATGATCCCAGGGTCCTGGGATCGAGTCCCACATCAGGCTCCTTGCTCATCCGGGAGCCTGCTTCTCCCTCTGCCCGTCCCCCTTCTTGTGCCGCCCCCTTCTTGTGC
>NW_027836256.1:0-2291 GCF_054177405.1 Leptonychotes weddellii
AACATAAATGATATTATTACACTCTCCTGTGCAGCCCAGGGCCTCTTGGTAAACAAAGATACTCTTATCCTGCAGGACATTCCAAGGGCCTAGACATCACCTCCCAGCAAAGGGCAAAGGCCACACCTCCCTTTGGATAACGTTAGTGCTTTACTACACACATAGTCCAAAGAAAAATGATACTTTTTACAGTTTTGAATTAGATATCTGTCATTGACCATAACTTGAATTCTCCAACTATTTGCATTTGATGGTTCTGTCACATAGTTTTGGCTATTTCGATTGACTGCGGACCCAAAAGTTATACAGAGTTTTCTTACTGAAGGCTATTTTTTGTACTTTATTCAGATGAACGACTTCAGCAGTCTCGTCCTTGACTTACACTCCCAGCTGCCTTCCAAACCTTGGCTGCAGGAAAGAAGCCTGAGGAGAGGTGGAGATCACGTTGGGGGAAGTTTCGGGTTCTTGAGCTTCATTCTGGTGGCATGTGTTTGCAGCGCTACACAGGAAAAAAGGCTCCCTTTGCTTTACTTGAACAGCAGCATTTGAGTGACTTTTCCTTTCATAACCATGACATCTGCTACCATGGATAGGGAACAGGAATTGTGGAAACGTGAAGGACTAAAGTTTTAGAATTTGGTCTAAAAGTTTAACCATGAAGGTTAAGCTGTATCTCATAAGTACGAAACAATACAAGTATCACAACCAAGTTATGGCTATTTTTTAGGAAAGACAGAGGAGCATAGGGGGAAGAATAAAGGTGAGAGAAATCGAGAGGGACTCAGAAAAAGAATGGAAGAAGCAAATGGCGACTACAAAAGGACAGACGGAGCCTGAAGACCACAGAGAAGCCACAGAGCACGCTAGTCAAAGAAAGCAGAAAGGGAAAAGAGGGAGTTGAGCGGATAGACCTTGTCATGTTTTGGATGCTTCAGCTGGGTATACCACCTGTTACACACTGAAATACTCCCCGCATTTCTTGGGTTTTGGGGTGAGTGGATGGATTACAGTGTTACCACATCTGGGAGATACTCTCTGATCAGCAAAAGTCCAATGGCGCCCTTCTATCCCATTCTTAACTTATTCTGTTCATTCTTCATTACACTTAGCAAAAGTGACATGAATTTGTATATTGTTTCTTTCCTCGTCCCGTTCTCCAGACAGCAAGCTCCACTGGCAGGGTTAGTCTTTTTTGCTGCTGACTCCCCAGAGCCTAAGGCTGTTGCAGGCACACAATGGGCTCTCAGTGAGGATTTGCCGCAATCATAACTAATTAAAGTATATGTATATCTATAACAACAGGGATAGGGGCCAGAGCTGAGTTGTTGCAATGGCTCAATTTGTAGAATGAGTGACCCCATTTCTGAGTCTCACTTTCCCCATTTGTATAACAAAAATAAGAACAGTATACTACACCTTAGAATTATTTTAAGGATTGAGATAATTCATGCGAAGCTCTCAAATCAGTCATGGATATTTTCTAAGCACTTAATAATTGTTACCGAGTATTACATTTTCCTTAGTCATCGAATTAAAATGAAAATCAGAGTAGCCAATCCTCTTTCAGGTCAAAAACTAAAAGAAGAAAATATGAGCCTTTGAACTACTTGAATGCCGAGTAGTTGAATCCCCAAGAAGGATAGCTGGAGCTTTCAGAACAAAGATCATCTTGTTCAGGAATATCTCTTGGCTAAGCATGATTTGATTCCTTATCTGATCATGTTAAAGATGACTAAAGTGTAGGTAGTATTAGAAGAGAGTTATACGAGCATATGTAAAAACAAACATCTGTTTTGTACACCAAAAATTAATGCTGAAGGCAAAATGGCGCCTAACAAACTCTTTTTATTTCTTCAGTTAGGGGAAAAATATGAGTGCAGATGAGAAATGAATGCAAACAACAAATGAATCGGCTCATAGAAGTTATGAAGTATGAAAAGTAATCTGCCTGAGAATGATTAATGTGAATATTCTGCCCAAATCCAACCCATTCTTGTTTGCTATACACTGATTCATCGGGAGAGCCTTAGCTAAGTGAAAGAGCCTAAATAAAGTGTTTTAGCATTTTCACTGTATTTTTGCTCTGATTATAAAAATAGCATTTACTTCCTTACAGGCCCAGTGACTGGGAATTCATTATTTACCATGCAGTACCTTTGATGGAGACGTCTAAGTGAGGGCAAAACGTCTGTAGATGAGAGGTTATGATTAATCAGACCTGGAGAAATGGAATTCTGCATTCATTGTTGATTCAAATCCCTCTCCCAGATCTCGCCTTTCTAGACATATTT
>NW_027836257.1:0-268 GCF_054177405.1 Leptonychotes weddellii
ACAGATGCACAAGTGTCACCATATTGAGCATGCATAGGGAAGTATTTTGTAAGACTTGGACGATGTTCTTTTTTTTTTTTTTTTTAAAGATTTTATTTATTTATTTGAGAGAGAGAATGAGAGACAGAGAGCATGAGAGGGAGGAGGGTCAGAGGGAGAAGCAGACTCCCCGCCGAGCAGGGAGCCCGATGCGGGACTCAATCCCGGGACTCCAGGATCATGACCTGAGCCGAAGGCAGTCGCTCAACCAACTGAGCCACCCAGGCGC
>NW_027836258.1:0-268 GCF_054177405.1 Leptonychotes weddellii
GAAAATAATTATCCATGCTGATATTACTTACTCTTAGTATGCTTTCAAATATTTTTACTATGCCGAAGTGAAGGTCATTAACACTGCTTCGTTCCAATTTTTTTTTAAACTTTAATAACAAGAAAGCATTCTCTTCTTTTTTCTAATTTTATGAAAGTTTATAATTGACCATGGGCATAAATTGTTTAAATTCTTTTTTTGGAAGATACAGTTAAGTCTTGGCACTAAATGCTGTGTTTCTTGGCACCGAAACAGTTGCAAGAAATGA
>NW_027836259.1:0-268 GCF_054177405.1 Leptonychotes weddellii
CACACAGTACACACAGATACACACAAAACCAAAAGTTTCATGAAACATGGATTCTTGACAAGAATAGAGGTGATAAACTCTGAAAATTTCTTATTCTATTTTTTCAATTCCATATATATATTTCATATATATTTTTATATATTTCATTCATATATATATTTTATATATTTCATATATATTATATATATACTATATATATATATATATATACTTCATTTATTCACATTCCTCTCACTTATCTCTAGCCACACTGTTCTTATGCTTGTAC
>NW_027836260.1:0-268 GCF_054177405.1 Leptonychotes weddellii
AGTTCATCCTGCATACTCTGGTGTGTTTATAGTAGTATGCTAATGCAGTAGAAGGAGTGAATTAGGGACCACACATCATGGATGTATTTCAAAGATAGGCCGAGTGAAAGAAACTTCATACAAAAGAGTACACCTTATATAATTCCGTTTATATGAAGTCTAGAACAGACCAAAGCAATCGATGGTAGAAAAAATTAGACACACCTTGGAAAGCACTTGATGAATGCTAATTTAGTTGGAAAGAGGTAGCCATTTAAAATCTCTCTAG
>NW_027836261.1:0-268 GCF_054177405.1 Leptonychotes weddellii
GCACCCTGAACCCCACCCAGGCTGCCTTGGCTGCAGGTATGGAAAATGGGGTTCTTTCTGCCCAGCCACGGTCAACCACCTCTCCTCATTTTCCTTTCTCCTCCTCTGGGATATCCACCGCAAGGGATCGGCTCCAGTAGCCAGCCTTCAACGGAAAAGGGCCACCTCCATGGCCCAGCCCAAACAGTCCTTTTGCAGATAGACAGATATGGCAGAGAAATTCCAAAGACATCCTCTGTACATGTGCAAATTCTGCTCTCCTGTCCCA
>NW_027836262.1:0-268 GCF_054177405.1 Leptonychotes weddellii
AAAAAAATAGGCTGAGTTGTATTTTGAGATAGAACTTAAAGTCATGAAGTTGCAGGAAGTTTCACCTCAGAAACAGTTGTTTCTTTGAATTTTCAAAAGTAGACATGTGATGATGGCCTTAAGAATGATTTCTTTTGGGGGCTCCTGGCTGGTTCAATCAGAGGAGCGTGTGACTCTTGATCTCGGGGTTGTGAGTTCAAGCCCCATACCACGTGTAGAAATTACTTAAATGAATAAA
Organism: Leptonychotes weddellii; assembly: GCF_054177405.1. NCBI lineage: Eukaryota > Metazoa > Chordata > Mammalia > Carnivora > Phocidae > Leptonychotes > Leptonychotes weddellii. Next base: position 239 of record NW_027836262.1, read on the forward strand.
TAAACAAAAACTTTGAAAAGAAAAAAAAAA
>NW_027836263.1:0-268 GCF_054177405.1 Leptonychotes weddellii
AATTTAAATTCAATTAACATACATGCACTCAATGTTTATAGCAGCAATGTCCACATCTTGTAAGATTTTTAAAACATCGATTTCACCATAAAAGTACTGCAGCAAAGTTATCTTCTTTAATCCCTAATATGAACAGTTTTCCCTACCTTGCCCTCCCTGGAATTCTTAATTCCATTTACCCATACTAAAAGAGGACCGGAGAAGGGAAGTAATAAGCCTAGAGTCATGCAACTAGGAAGTAAATGGAAAATCTAGAAGGAAGGAGGCC
>NW_027836264.1:0-268 GCF_054177405.1 Leptonychotes weddellii
CTGTCAGACCAGGGGAGCCTGGGTGGTACAGTCGGTTAAGCATCCAACTCTTGGTTTCCACTCAGGTCATGATCTCAGGTGAGATCGAGCCCCACGTCAAGCCCTGCATCAGGCTCAGCACCTGCTGAGAGTCTTTCTCTCCCTCTGCCAGTCGCCCTGCTTGCACCCTCTCAAATAAATAATCTTAAAAAAAAAAAAAGAGTCGGGCGCCTGGGTGGCTCAGTTGGTTAAGCGACTGCCTTCGGCTCAGGTCATGATCCTGGAGTCC
>NW_027836265.1:0-268 GCF_054177405.1 Leptonychotes weddellii
AGGAGAGTCAGAGGCCTATCCTGATAGCACTCCCAAAACAAAACCACAAGAAAGCAAACCAGACAGGCCTAAGACAAAGAAGGCCAGAGACTCTGTCAAGTAAGAGAGAAAAACTCGAAACCTGCTCCCAAAGAAATCTCCTTCCCGAGTAATAAATATTCCACCCCCTGGACACCAACACTGTCAATAGAAGATAGAGACCCAGGGGGCGGAGCAAGATGGCGGAGGAGTAGGAGACCTGGATTTCGTCTCCTCTCAGGAATTCAGC
>NW_027836266.1:0-2291 GCF_054177405.1 Leptonychotes weddellii
TTGGCCTGGTGGTGGGTATTGAGGAGGGCACGTTCTGCATGGAGCACTGGGTGTTATGCACAAACAATGAATCATGGAACACTTCATCTAGAACTAATGATGTAATGTATGGGGATTAACATAAGAATAAAAAAAAAAAATCTCCAGTGTTCAGAAGCACCCAATTACCAATAATGGTATTTAGATTTTTGTCTTTGTGTTCTGAGTCTCAGTTTTTGTTTGTTTGTTTGTTTGTTTTTGTTTTTTGGAAGGTTTGGGTGGGAATCAAAGGCATCTGTGCTAACTGAATTCAATGGAAACATACACCAACGATGCCAGATTGACCTCTGAACATTGAAGTAGATTAGAGTACACATTTCACCACACCCTCTTAACCAGTGTAAGGATAACAGCACATGTAGAGGTCCAGTTCACCCTATCTTCTATAATGTTAAACATATTTCAATAAAATTTGGTTTGTATAGAGAAGCTTTAGAGATAGATGAAAAGAATATAAAATAATGATAGAGTTGTTTGCAATAAATATATAGAACATATATATGAGAACATTATCCTCAAAACAATCACCTTGAGAGAATAATTGTATTAGACTTCCATTGTTCAACGCATTCCTAAGGCTCCTTTCTAGGAACTAACTCCAGAGCCATTTCTATGATCACAAATTGTGATTAGGACCTGATAGATGTGCTTTCCCAAATTCACTTGGCCTGCCTGCCTGCTGAGCTCTATTCCATTTGCTGGATGGGAAGCTCCACTTGCCACTCTCATTCCTGGCACTGTCATTGGCCTTGGCCTCCCTGACGATGGTGGCTGGATTTTTGAGATGGCTTCCCCTGAGTCTTCCATGGTGAGAGCCCAGGACCAATAGAGCCAGCACCATCTACCTAGCTAAGATGCAGTTCCCCATCTGTGAGCACAGGAGTTCATTTTTCTCTATGCCCAGAGGGGCTGGATCATACAACTCTGAAGCGTGAGCTGTTGGTATCCTGTGGGGAAAACTTAACTAAGGAGAAGTAGGAAATAGGAGGGAATGGCAGATAAATGGCAGCCCCCTTCTTTCTCTGATGGGCTATTCCAAGGTGTGGCAGTTTATGGCCTACCCAGGGGCACTCTGTATGAACCAGCCACCAGATGTGCTTTCTCATAATGCTGTGAACTGTGTATATTACCCTACCATTCTGGCACTGCATCTCCTAGCGGAGCATTAGCACATAAGCTCTGTGTCAGGCTGTTTTCTAGGGTACATGGCCTAACACCACACATGACTCAACTGCCTTTTTCATAAGACTCATCCAAACTGAAGGAGCACAGTCTCCCTGGCATTTAGCAGAGTAAGAAGAATATTCCCAGTATGCTGAAAGAAAAGTCCAATAGAGTAGTTTCACAGTAGAAACAGTAATGAAAACAAGGTTTGGCCATCCCATGGGTTGGGAATACGACCACAGTTTAAAAAAAAAATGGAAGTATAGTTAACATACAGTGCTATATTAGTTTCAAGTGTACAATATAATGGTTCAATAATTCTATACATTACTCAGTGCTCATCAAGATAAGTGTGCCCTTCATCCCCTTTATCTCTTTCACAGCTCCCCTCACCCACCTGTCCTCCAGCAACCACCGTTTGTTCTCTGTATTTAAGTCTGTTTTTTTTTGTTTGTCTCTTCTGTTCTGTGTTTGTTCATTTGTTTTATTTCTTGAATTCCACGTATGAGTGAAATCATATGCTATTTGTCTTTCTCTGCTTGACTTATTTCACTGAGCATAATACCCTCTAGGTCCACTCATGTTGTGCATGCCAAGACCTCATTCTTTTTATGCCTGAGTAATATTCCATTATATATAAAGACACACACACACACACACACCACATCTTTTTTATCCATTCATTTATCACTGGACACTTGGGTTGCTTCTGTATCTTGGCTGTTGTAAATAATGCAATAAGCATAGGGGTGCATATATCTTTTTGAATTAGTGTTTTCATTTTTTTTGGGGGGGTAAATGCCCATTGTAAATTGCTGGATCATATGGTAATTCTATTATTAATTTTTTTGAGAAAACTCTATACTGTTTTCCTTAGTGGCTACACCTATTTGCATTCCCACCAACAGTGCCTGACGTCTTCACCAACATTTGTTATTTTTTGTGTTTTCATTTTTATGTCCAAAATATATAAAGAACTTATACAACTCAACACCAAAAAACCACACATAATTTGATTAAAAGTGGGCAGAGGAAGGTAGCGGGAGGGGAAGAATGAAGCGGGGGAAATCGGAGGGGTAGACGAACCA
>NW_027836267.1:0-268 GCF_054177405.1 Leptonychotes weddellii
CTATAAAATCTGTATTCATAGCTTTGGGCTAGCTGACTAGTATATTTTGAAACCTAAGTTTCTGACAATAATTCCTTAGGTTCAGGGCAAGTATTTTGTTTAGCAGTTTATAAAGACAGAAATGGCTAAAAACCTATAATTTCTGAGAGGTCTAACTCCAATTCATTCAGATGCAAATTTAATATAAGGTGGGATTATCCTATAAAATCAGAGACATGTTTTGAGGAACAACCCTTAGTCAACAGTGATATAGTCTTTATCAGAAGTA
>NW_027836268.1:0-268 GCF_054177405.1 Leptonychotes weddellii
AAGTAGATCCCTGCTGAGCATGGAGCCTGACCTCACGACCCTGAGACCTGAGCTGAAATCAAGAGTTGGGTGCCCAATGGAGGCACCCAGGCGCACCCCCCCCCCGGCTTTTTCTGTTCTACACCTAACTTAAAACAACCATTACTTAAATAAATTATTGCAGGTCTTTTGTGGGAGAAAATATCTACTAAAAATAGTTGTCATGAATTTTCATGTCCTTCCAAATAGGAATATGGGCTTTCAGTATGGTTTCGTGGTCTACAATGTG
>NW_027836269.1:0-268 GCF_054177405.1 Leptonychotes weddellii
ACAGAGTGGGGTGTCTAGGGGTGTTGATTGGCTCATTAAAAACATGAGAACGGGAGTTAGGGTGCAGGGGGGGACAACTGGGGTCACTCAAGTGGTCAGTGATCTCAGTTCCCTTACATGTTCCAGAGGGGGAAACCTGGTTTCTTGTCTAGTTGTTTTGCTGGTCGCCGTGTCCCAGGGCCCGTCACGTGCTTGTTCCAGATGGAGGTCTCTGGGATGGGTGTCTCCACAATCAAAAGCTTAATGTCAGGCGCTTCCATTGCAACCG
>NW_027836270.1:0-268 GCF_054177405.1 Leptonychotes weddellii
GCTGTATTTTAGGGGCGCCTGGGTGGCTCAGTCGGTTGAGCGACTGCCTTCAGCTCAGGTCATGATCCCGGAGTCCTGGGATCGAGCCCCACATTGGGCTCCCGCCTCGGAGGGGAGCCTGCTTCTCCCTCTGACCCTCCCCCCTCTCATGCTGTTTCTCTCTCGCTCGCTCTCTAATAAATAAATAAATAAAATCTTTAAAAAAAAATAAATAAAAGCTGTATTTTAGTGTCGGGGTTAAAAGTTCAACCTATAAGAGGTATTCCTA
>NW_027836271.1:0-268 GCF_054177405.1 Leptonychotes weddellii
CAGGCCAGAAAGGACTGGCAGGATATATTCAGAGCACTAAATGAGAAAAATATGCAGCCAAGAATACTCTATCCAGCTAGGCTGTCATTGAAAATTGAAGGAGAGATAAAAAGCTTCCAGGACAAACAAAAACTAAAAGAACTTGCAAACACAAAACCAGCCCTATGAGAAATATTGAAAGGGGTCTTCTAAGCAAAGAGGGAGCCTAAAAGTAACACAGACCAGAAAGGAACACAGACAATACACAGGAACAGTCACCTTACAGGCA
>NW_027836272.1:0-268 GCF_054177405.1 Leptonychotes weddellii
CAGAATCGATCACATCCTAGGTCACAAATCAGGTCTCAACCGGTACCAAAAGAACGGGATCATTCCCTGCGTATTTTCTGACCACAATGCTTTGAAACTAGAACTCAGTCACAAGAGGAAAGTGGGAAAGAACTCAAATACATGGAGGCTAAAGAGCATCCTACTAAAGCATGAATGGGTCAACCAGGAAATTAAAGAATTAAAAAAAATTCATGGTGGGGCGCCTGGGTGGCTCAGTTGGTTAAGCGACTGCCTTCGGCTCAGGTCA
>NW_027836273.1:0-268 GCF_054177405.1 Leptonychotes weddellii
CGTATTGAATGGAGCACTGGGTGTTATACGCAAACAATGAATCATGGAACACTACATCAAAAACTAATAATGGTGATTACCATAACATAATAAAATTAAATTAAAGAAAAATAAACTACCTTAAAGAAGAAAGAAAGCCTGAGCCCTTGGATGACCACTTTCTAAAGCTCTAATAACAGAATTGCAATAAAATGATGAATGTTATATTGCAAATCAATTTCAGTCACTATCATGTCTAAAGAGAGTATAAAATCAGAGTATTTACTCC
>NW_027836275.1:0-268 GCF_054177405.1 Leptonychotes weddellii
GCGCCTGGGTGGCTCAGTTGGTTAAGCAACTGCCTTCGGCTCAGGTCATGATCCTGGAGTCCCGGGATCGAGTCCCGCATCGGGCTCCCTGCTCAGCGAGGAGCCTGCTTCTCCCTCTGACCCTCCCCCCTCTCATGTACTCTCTCTCATTCTCGCTCTCTCAAATAAATAAATAAAATCTTTAAAAAAAAAAAATTAACAACGGTCAGAGTGGAGAAGCCTGGCAACACTATCATAACCACGTGATGAAGTTTCCCATCACCAGTGA
>NW_027836276.1:0-2290 GCF_054177405.1 Leptonychotes weddellii
CGTTAAGCGTCTGCCTCCGGCTCAAGTCATGGTCCCAGGGTTCTGGGATCGAGCCCTGCATTGGGCTCCCTGCTCTGTGGGAAGCCTGCTTCTCCCTCTCCCACTCCCCCTGCTGTGTTCCCTCTCTTGCTGTCTCTCTCTCTGTCAAATAAATAAATAAAATCTTAAAAAAAAAAGTTGCAAAGAGGAGTGCACACTATCTCTATATGGCTGGTGCCTACAGTGAGAAATAAGTCTGGTGAGGAAGCAGGCAGTGGATCATGGAAAGCCTCGAAAACCAGCTAGAAAATTTGAACTTTTACCCTGAACTTTACGATCAATTATTCTTGCCTTCTTATAAATAATACAGTTTGTTTCTAAAGACACTAAGTCCCTCACCCTTGCTTGAATGTTTGCCACAAAACAATGAATTCATCCTATGCTTCTCAGTCATTTCTTGGGATGGCTCCTTAACACTGAACAAAACTACAAAAACCATTCTCAGCAGCCTTATGAAATTGCAAAAATGTTTCTGGGAACACAACATGACTTTTGGTCTGAAGATTTCCTTTGGATCCTGATATTTTTGTGTGAATTCTACTCCTATCCATTAGCACAGTGTCCTCTCTAATGTCCTTGTTTACTCCAAACCCAATATTCTGAAAAGAGAAATGGGATGATGTATTTGGTTTAAGCTAGACACTGACTGAGTGATGACTTTTAAGCACATTGTGAGTTAGAACTAGTGCAGTATAAACAGCAATTGTGGCTGAGGAGTAAGGAGGATGGGCAGTTATGCTTCTAGTGGGCTATTTTTCATGTCCATAACTGGACATAAATATAGGCAATTCAGAACAGGAAGAAATATGGCTAGAACTCAGCTTGGCTGACTTAGTTGCAAACAGAAAAAGGATCCTGAAAAGGCCTGGGAGTTTGTCCATTTTTGCCTCATTTGTTTCCAAGAGGAGTCTGTTTCTGCCTCATTGATTTCTACTCCTCATTGAGTCATGCTCCCATGCTTGTTAAATATCACTTCATTGCTTTCAATTTCATCCTTCTTAGTCAGCAGCTCTCAAGTAAGCCACTGCATAGTAGCACCAAATTTCAGCTCCGAATCCAGTGCATTATGGCCCTATTTTTCCAACTGTGTTCATTGACCATACTGATCTGAGCCATGAAGACTTCTTTCCTTGTCAGCCACTCTGTTACATCACATCAAGGGCTTTGTCACCACCAGGAGCAGTGACACACTGGAAACAATGGGAACAGTTGTCACCTAGTTCACTAGCACATGAAGGTGAGACACAGGTTACAGGAAAGAAAGTGGTTTTCCCCTGCCATCAGTAAAAGTGCTCTTTCCTTTCCTACCTTCACAGACATATCTTCAATAGCTTCCAATTAGAGAAATTACTGTGAGCTCCCCATGCTAACTGTTCAGGACCACAGTTTGAATTGACGGCACTGCTTACCTTAAAGCAAGAAATTGATCAGGACTTATCATCTCTTTTATCCCTGTTCATCTCAGGCCATCAGTTATCCAGAGGACATTCATATTCTCATAAACCTAATGCCTTACTCCTCTCCTCCCTCCAAACTCTTTACACATGTGATTTTAAAAAGTCCTTTCTGACTTCAAGTCCTTCTCTAGATATTTCCTTCATCTTCTCACTCTTAGAACTGGAATTCTCTTGCTTCCTGGCAAGTAATTTCCCTTGTAGACTTCCCTAGTGGAAGATGTTTTATCCCTTTTATTCCTTGTAACTATATACTGGGGGTAGTATAGATGTTTTCCTTTATTCCATCTACAATGCAAACCATTTATCTTAGCTACTTCTCAAAACATCAACTTCTTTGAACTTCATGCCATCCAGCCACTAAAATGAAAACAAAAACAAAAAAGCAAATTAGCCTCTCTTTAATTTGCCATTTACCAACACCTTAGGAATCTACATCATCCTTCTCAATCACTGAAGGGTATTTTGTGTTCTACCTCACTTTTTTCTTCTTTTTCACTACTTCTGCCACCACCCGGATGACCTCAGCCTCCTTATGGGGATCCGCAAACATGGGCTCCTCAGTTTCTTGAACTATTCACTTTGAATTATGTTTTCTTTTCCACTTCATCTCTCTCTCTGTCATGATCACAACTTAGAATTGGTCATATCTATTGGTTTTTTTTAATCATTTCCTGATTATATCTATTTCCCATTTCATTGCATAGAATAATAAAGATCAAGAATTAATAAAAAATACTTTTTACTGCTTTATAAAGACAATCTTAAGGTAAAGATTCTTTTTTTTTTCCTTTTAA
>NW_027836277.1:0-268 GCF_054177405.1 Leptonychotes weddellii
GCCTGGTGGTGCGTATTGAGGAGGGCACGTTCTGCATGGAGCACTGGGTGTTATGCACAAACAATGAATCATGGAACACTTCATCTAGAACTAATGATGTAATGTATGGGGATTAACATAAGAATAAAAAAAAAAAAAAGTGGATGAGGGAAGCAGAAGATCAGAGAGCATGCCCTACAGAAGAATGGCCAGAAAAATGCAATGTCGTTGGCTTTAAAGATGCAAGAAGGGGACCATGAGCCAAAACCTGAAGGCAGACTCTAGAAGC
>NW_027836278.1:0-268 GCF_054177405.1 Leptonychotes weddellii
CCTTGGTCATTTTTGTCAGCTAGTCAAATCAGATGGATCAGATCATGCCAGAAAGGCAAAGGCTAGCTCTTTTTTTTTTTTTTTTTAAAGATTTTATTTATTTGACAGCGAGAGAGGGAACACAAGCAGGGGGAGTGGGAGAGGGAGAAGCAGGCTTCCCGCGGAGCAGGGAGCCCGATGTGGGACTCGATCCCAGGACTCTGGGATCATGACCCGAGCCGAAGGCAGACGCTTAACGACTGAGCCACCCAGGCGCCCCAAGGCTAGC
>NW_027836279.1:0-268 GCF_054177405.1 Leptonychotes weddellii
GCTCTAGAAGAGGCTGCAGAAAATAAGAAACTGACTCCCCATCTTTAAAGAACAAGTATAACAAATAATCCAGCTGAGACACAGCACAGAGCAACAGTTTGAAAAGTGCCTGAGGTATACATGAAGGAGACACATTTATTAATCTCAGAACATGCCTTAGAGGGGCAGGGATCTTTAGAAAACTTCTCCAAGAATAAGACCTGGCAAATCCATCTCTTCCCCTGTCCCAGTTCCCAACCTAGATACCCCAACACCGTTGGGAACCCTA
>NW_027836280.1:0-268 GCF_054177405.1 Leptonychotes weddellii
CCATGAGAGACGATGGACTCTGAAAAACAAACAGGGTTCTGGAGGGGAGGGGGGTGGGAGGATGGGTTGGCCTGGTGGTGGGTATTGAGGAGGGCACGTTCTGCATGGAGCACTGGGTGTTATGCACAAACAATGAATCATGGAACACTTCATCTAAAACTAATGATGTAATGTATGGGGATTAACATAAGAATAAAAAGATAAATAAATAAAAAAGATGCGGAAACAGTCCACAAAATGTGGAAACAGCCCACAAAATGTGGAAACA
>NW_027836282.1:0-268 GCF_054177405.1 Leptonychotes weddellii
AATGTCCACAATAGCCAAACTGTGGAAAGAGCCAAGCTGTGCATCGACAGATGAATGGATAAAGAAGATGTGGTGTATCTATATACAATGGAATATTATGCAGCCATCAAAAGGAATGAGATCTTGCCATTTGCAATGTCGTGGATAGAACTGGAGGGTATTATGCTGAGTGAAATAAATCAATCAGAGAAAGACATGTATCGTATGACCTCACTGGTATGAGGAATTCTTAATCTGAGGAAACAAACTGAGGGTTGCTGGAGTGGTG
>NW_027836283.1:0-268 GCF_054177405.1 Leptonychotes weddellii
GATCCTGGAGTCCCGGGATCGAGTCCCGCATCGGGCTCCCTGCTCGGCGGGGAGTCTGCTTCTCCCTCTGACCCTCCTCCCTCTCATGCTCTCTGTCTCTCATTCTCTCTGTCTCAAATAAATAAATAAAATCTTTAAAAAAAAAAAAAAAAAGAAGGGCTGGAGAGCTGTAAACCATGGTGTTCCTGCCATCCCGAGTCTTCACCTGTGGCTCTGGACCGTGGTGCCGGAGGAAGCTCTGTTAAGCGTTGCAGCCAGACAGTGGGAC
>NW_027836284.1:0-268 GCF_054177405.1 Leptonychotes weddellii
ATTGTGAATTTTTTTTTACACATGTATAATAATTGAATGAATCATCGACCCTGATTTACGTGACATAAATGACGTAGCTGACGTCTTATACTTTTGAGACTCCTATACCATGTTGCAGAATTACACTGTTTTTGTTTTCTGGGCATTTGGGGGGAGTGGGCACATGCCTCCCTGTCTGCCCCTGGGGCGGTGACCGGCATTATCTCATATAACCCTCCCCAAATCCTCAGAGAAGAGGATTATAATCTCCCCAGGATGACAGCTGAAG
>NW_027836285.1:0-268 GCF_054177405.1 Leptonychotes weddellii
ACGAACAATGAATCATGGAACACTTCATCTAGAACTAATGATGTAATGTATGGGGATTAACATAAGAATAAAAAAAAAAAAGAATTCTGCCTTTACACGTTAAATGGAGAAGGAGAAATATTGAGTGGAGGAAGTAAGATTGACAGGATTAGGGGGTGATTGAAAGAGGCACGTGAAGAATAGGGATTAGTTTATCATGGCTCTCGGGTTTCTACCTTGGGTGACAGGTGGAGACTCCTCAACGCACCAACCTAGGGACAGAGGGAAA
>NW_027836286.1:0-268 GCF_054177405.1 Leptonychotes weddellii
AGAGAGTTGTTGCTCTTCTTTTCTTCAATCTCCTGTTGAGTTTGTAGGTGTTCAGAATGGTTTGATCCCGATCCAGCTGAATTCCTGAGAGGAGACGAAATCCAGGTCTCCTACTCCTCCGCCATCTTGCTCCGCCCCTATGTCATTTAATCTTAACAGCAATCCTATGTTGTAAGTGCCATTCTTTATTAGCCCTATTTTACAGACGAGGAAACTATTAATTGGAAAAATTAAGTAATTATCCCACAGTTATACAGCTGATAAACTG
>NW_027836287.1:0-2290 GCF_054177405.1 Leptonychotes weddellii
ACAGGCTGGGAAAATAAGAGGCCAGCAACCTTAAGGTCCCTAGAAAACAGGTGCATCTTGCTTGGGTTGTGGTCAATAATTTAGACTCTATACGTTCCTTCAACCACTCCTCAACTGAATGACTAGGAGGAAGAACCCCCAAAATAGGAAAAACTCAGAGATTATGATTTATGCCACAGATTTACAAATCGATTCAGATATAACCAAGATGTCAGAGATGGAATTTAGGCTAGCAACTGTGATGACAATAGCTAGAATGGAGAAATCGATTAATGGCAACATAGAGTCTCTAAGGGCAGAAATGAAAGCTGGAATTGGCAGAACTTAAAAATGCTATCAATGAGATCTAATCTAATCTAGACAATCTAACAGCTAGGGTAAGCGAGGCAGAACGAATTAGTGATCTAGAAGACCAAATAGTAGAGAAAAAAGGAAAAGAGGAGGCCAGGGAAAAGCAACTGAGAATCCATGAAAATAGAATCAGAGAAATAAGTGACACCATGAAACGTTCCAATGTCAGAATTATTAGAATCCCTGAGGGGGTGGAGAGAGAGGACTAGAAGATATAGTTGAGCAAATCGTAGCTGAGAACTTCCCTAATTTGGGGAATGAAACCAACATTCATGTCCTAGAGGCAGAGAGGACCCCTCCCAAGGTCAATGAAAATAGGCCAACACCCTGCATGTAATAGTAAAACTTGCAAATCTTAGAACCAAGCAAACCATCTTAAGGGCAGTGGGGGAAGAGAATTCCTTATGTACAGAGGGAGGAACATCAGAATAATGTCAGACCTATCCACAGAGACCTGGCAAGCCAGAAAGGCCTGGCAAGACATATTCAGAAAGGCCTGGCAAGACTAAATGGGAAGAACACGCTGCCAAGAATACTTTATCTGGCAAGGTTATCATTTAGAATGGATGGAGAGATGCAGAGATTCCAAGATCAGCAGAAAGTGAAAAAATATGTGACCACTAAGCCAGCCCTGCAAGAAATATTAAGGGGGGTTCTATAAAAGGATAAAGACCCCAAGAGTGATATAGAAAAGAAATTTACAGGGACAATCTATAAAATCAAGTTCTTCACAGGCAATATGATGACAATAAATTCATATCTTTCAATAATCACTCTCAACGTGAACGGCCTAAATGCTCTCATAAAATGGCACAGGGTTGCAGATTGGATAAAAAGAGAGGACCCGTCCATATGCTGTCTACAAGAGACTCATTTTGAACCTAAAGATACATCCAGACTGAAAGTGAAGGGATGGAGATCCATCTTCCATGCCAACGGACCTCAAAAGAAAGCTTGGGTAGCAGTTCTTATATCAGACAAATTAGATTTTAAACTAAAGACTGTAGTTAGAGACACAGAAGGACACTATATCATTTTTAAAGGGTCTATCCAACAAGAAGATCTAACAATTGTAAATATCTATGCCACCAACATGGGAGCAGCTATCTACATAAGCCAACTGTTAACCAAAATAAAGAGTCATATTGATAACAATATGTTAATTGTAGGAGACCTCAATACTCCACTCTCAGCAATAGACAGATCATCTAAGCAGAAAATCAACAAAAAAACAAGAACTATGAATGACACACTGGACCAGGTGGACCTCGTAGATATATACAGAACATTCCACTCTAAAACAACAGAATACTCATTCTTCTCAAGCGCACATGAAACTTTCTTCAGAATAGACCATATACTGGGTCACAAATCAGGTCTCAACCGATACCAAAAGATTGAGATTGTTCCCTGCATATTCTCAGACCATAATGCTTTAAAACTGGAACTCAATCACAAGAAAAAATTTGGCAGAAATTCAAACACTTGGAAGTTAAAGACCACTCTGCTCAAGAATGTTTGGGTCAACCAGGAAATCAAAGAAGATCTTAAAAAATTCATGGAAACCAATGAGAATGAAAACACATCGGTCCAAAACCTATGGGATACTGCAAAGGCAGTCCTAAGGGGGAAATACATAGCCATCTAAGCATCACTCAAAAAAATAGAAAAATCCCATATTCACCATCTAACTCTACACCTTAAAGAACTAGAGAAAAAGCAACAAACGATGCCTAAGCCACACATTAGAAGGAAAATAATTAAGATTAGAGAAGAGATCAATGAATTAGAAACCAGAAACACAGAAGATCAGATCAACAAAACTAGAAGCTGGTTCTTTGAAAGAATTAGTAAGAATAATAAACCACTGGCCAAACTTACCCAAAAGAAAAGAGAAAGGACCCAAATTAATAAAATTATGAATGAAAGGGGAGAGATC
>NW_027836288.1:0-268 GCF_054177405.1 Leptonychotes weddellii
AGCTGCATCAAGCCTGTGTAGGAAGAGTGTGTGAGCAGAAATAATTAAGGAGCAGGGTTCAACCCCTTGAAAACCTGATGCCAGCTCCTTTGAGATCCCTCAGGGAGAAAAGACAAAGAATTACCTTAGGAGCATAGACTTAGTTGCAGTAGTTGTTATTACTCTTCATGATATTAATTAGCCTTACTATTTGTGGAATAGCTGAATAGATTTTGGGTATATACGTCTGTTTCTTGAACACACAATTTGGTATCTAAGGAAATGGTGA
>NW_027836289.1:0-268 GCF_054177405.1 Leptonychotes weddellii
CAAAAAAAGAAAAAAAAATTATAGCTCCCTTTTATGATTATATTTTGGCTTAAGAATAGGGACATTTAGGGGCGCCTGGGTGGCTCAGTTGGTTAAGCGACTGCCTTCGGCTCAGGTCATGATCCCAGGGTCCTGGGATCGAGTCCCGCATCGGGCTCCCTGCTCTGCGGGGAGCCTGCTTCTCCCTCTCCCACTCCCCCTGCTTGTGTTCCCTCTCTCGCTGTGTCTCTCTCTGTCAAATAAATAAATAAAATCTTAAAAAAAAAAA
>NW_027836290.1:0-268 GCF_054177405.1 Leptonychotes weddellii
CTATAAAATCTGTATTCATAGCTTTGGGCTAGCTGACTAGTATATTTTGAAACCTAAGTTTCTGACAATAATTCCTTAGGTTCAGGGCAAGTATTTTGTTTAGCAGTTTATAAAGAGAGAAATGGCTAAAAACCTATAATTTCTGAGAGGTCTAACTCCAATTCATTCAGATGCAAATTTAATATAAGGTGGGATTATCCTATAAAATCAGAGACATGTTTTGAGGAACAACCCTTAGTCAACAGTGATATAGTCTTTATCAGAAGTA
>NW_027836291.1:0-268 GCF_054177405.1 Leptonychotes weddellii
GCAATGTATGGCTCTTTATTAACTTAGGGCAGTTTTGGAGATTGATTTTGGTTCTCTGATTGGAACATATTTTCCTATTTCTTTATATGCCTACTGGTCTTTGGGTTGTATTTGGGGGCCTGTGGGCCCAGGATTATGGACTTGGATTCTTGACGAGTACACAAATAATAGCAATTCTGGGTTCTGTCACAGATGTTCTAGGCATTTGTCATGTCTGCATTTGTGTAATTTCCCAGTTTAAGAAAGAGGAGTGACTACTTTAGAACGC
>NW_027836292.1:0-268 GCF_054177405.1 Leptonychotes weddellii
ATGCAGCCACCAAGCCCACCTTTATGTGTCTTGTCCAGAATTTGTGCCCTCAACATCTAAAGTCAAGAGTTCATTTCTTGATTTGACTATCAAATAGTGCTTTCTATTTGGCATGTTTCCATTCCAATTGTGGATGTGGGGTTCACATTTACAAGATGGAGGTCTGGAGTAAAGTCTAAGTCTTTGGAAACTAAGTGGCATGTTTGTTTTGACCACAAGGACTTCAGCTGGAGGAGGGAAGAAGAAGTTTTATTAAAACAGCTCTGAG
>NW_027836293.1:0-268 GCF_054177405.1 Leptonychotes weddellii
GTCTGCGGCTTCGGTTCTCCTCTTCTCGACTCTGTGTGTCAGGAGTCTCCTCAGAGGAATTCCTGCTCAGGGAACAGCCTCTGTGTTCCAGGGCTCTGTTCTTTTATTTCTTTGAATTGGACTTTTAGGGGGTTTTGTTTTGTTTTTGAGGCAGGAAAGTAACTGCGTCCATTGAGTTTACCCTCCTGAATTAGAATGCGCTCCTACCATCAGAGAGCTGTGCAGGGGTCTCTCTGCCCTGTTCTTCCCACCCCCCTCTTCAGTGTCA
>NW_027836294.1:0-268 GCF_054177405.1 Leptonychotes weddellii
GCGTCAACTCGGGGGAGCACAGAGCCAGCTGTGGACCAGCTGCAGAAGCTCAGGCACTTACAAAGTAATAGGAACATATTGGAACAATGTGGCGGCAAGAGCGACCCGCTCAGCTGATGGCCGGCCATCCCCAGCCAAAGCAGGTGGGCTGCCAGGCAGGAGGCAAGCTGGGGCTCAGTCGGAGCAGTCCATCGGGGCACAGGCTGCCGCTGGGTAGTGAGCACCCCATCGCCCAGAGGTATGTAATACATCGGTGCTGGCATTGTAC
>NW_027836295.1:0-268 GCF_054177405.1 Leptonychotes weddellii
CTATTTTCTTAAAGCAAATGTTTAAAACTCAACCATTAAAAATGGCACTTCAAACTGATCTATTACACTTGAAACTAAGGGTTTTTAGAACGGTGCTGACATTTACGATATCCCCATGATTAAATGTATACTCAAATCTGTGTTTTACAACCTCTGTATCACACAGGTAGGAGAATAAAAGCATTCTGGCATCTTGACCACGAGAGGACTATGCTACTGGAAGTTAATTTTATCCCAATGTTTAAAACCGATCACATAGGACTTCTGA
>NW_027836296.1:0-268 GCF_054177405.1 Leptonychotes weddellii
GTGGCTCAGTTGGTTGGGCGACTGCCTTCGGCTCAGGTCATGATCCTGGAGTCCCTGGATCGAGTCCCGCATCGGGCTCCCTGCTCGGCAGGGAGCCTGCTTCTCCCTCTGACCCTCCCCCCTCTCATGTGCTCTCTCTCTCTCTCATTCTCTCTGTCTCAAATAAATAAATAAAATCTAAAAAAAAAAAAAAAAAAAAGTAGGGGTACTTTTTTTTTTTTTTTTTAATCACTAACCCTCATTATGACCTATTGTCCATTGCCCCCTA
>NW_027836297.1:0-268 GCF_054177405.1 Leptonychotes weddellii
TTCGGACGTTCCTCTTTTGCCTCTGATTTTTAAAAAGCATTGTACAGGGGCGCCTGGGTGGCTCAGATGGTTAAGCGTCTGCCTTCGGCTCAGGTCATGATCCCAGGGTCCTGAGATCGAGCCCCACATCAGGCTCCTGGCTCAGTGGGGAGCCTGCTTCTCCCTCTCCCTCTGCTTCTCTCCCTGCTCATGCTCTCTCTCTATCTCTGTGTCTCAAATGAATAATAAAGTCTTAAAAAAAATAATCAATATGTTTAAAAAAAAAAAA
>NW_027836298.1:0-2290 GCF_054177405.1 Leptonychotes weddellii
ATTTCCTGAGATTAAGAGTCTCTTATGGTTTGTCTCACTCTCTGGTTTCATCTTGTTTCATTTTTTCTTCCCTTCCCCTATGATCCTCTGTCTTGTTTCTCAAATTCCTCATATCAGATCATATGATACTTGTCTTTCTCTGATTGACTTATTTTGCTTAGCATAATACTCTCTAGTTCCATCCATGTCGTTGCAAATGGCAAGATTTCTTTTTTTATGGCTGCATAATATTCCACTGTATATATATACACCACATCTTCTTTATCCATTCATCTGTTGATGGACATCTTGGCTCTTTCCATAGTTTAAGCCCTTCTTTTCTAGTAAAAGAAAAATACACCTGTCTGAATTAATCTGCTGGCTCAGATTTAGCTCCAAAATGGCATTTGATTACGTAGCATGAAGGCTCTATGAAACCACATTCAACATTATTTGAAACATTTGATCCATATTTGGCTTCTACAGAGGATAAAGATAAGCTTAGAGAGAGAAGGTGCCTAATATTACGGAAGGGGTTGACACCCCTCCCGATGCCCAAATACATCCGGTGAAGCCATTGCACAGGTTAGTTCGATATATTAACTGGGACCAAAGTTAGTTCATGGAATGCCTGAAATAAGTGGGGACAATTTTGCCATTTCACAAGCTAATTGTGACTCAGAAGAGGACACAACCACCCTGTTTTGTGGTCATGTAGGCAGAAACAACGTCAGGTATCTGGAGGCACCTGTGCCCACATTAACCTACTGGGAGCTTGGGAAGTCTATCCACAGATTGATTACATACACTGCCTCATGTCAGACTTGCTTCAGATTACAGGTGATCCCTGTTACTGGGGAGTGATGGGCCGTTACAAAGCAGAAGCCCTTCTTGAAGGGACAGCTGCAGGCATATTTTTGCTCAGGGACTCTGCACAAGAGGACTACCTCTTCTCTGTAAGCTTCCATCCCTACACCAGATCCCTGCATGCCCAAACCGAACAGCTGAACCACAACCTTAGTTTTGATGTTCATGACCTGTGTGTATTTCACTCCTCCGCTGTAACAGGACTTTTGGAACATTAAAACGATCCCAGTTCTTGCATGTGTTTTGAACCACTGCTTCCCATATCACAGGAATTTCCCTTTTAGCCTGCAATGTATCTGCCATGCAGTAATCTGCAGATGCACTACATGAAATGGAATTGATGGACTTCCTTTACCATCAATGTTACAGAATTTTTTAAAAGAATATCATTACATGGGGTGCCTGGGGGGCCTGGTCGGTTGGGTGTCAGACTCTTGGTTTTGGCTCAGGTTCTGATCTCAGGGTGCTGAGATTGAGCCCCACGTCAGGCTCTGAGCTGAGTGTGGTGTCTGCTAGGGATTCTCTCTCCCTCTCTGTGCCCCTCCCCTGCTTGCGATCGCTCTTAAATAAATAAATCTTAAAAAAAAAAAAGGTATCATTATAAACAAAAAGTTAAGAGAGAACTCTTCTGTTCTCAAAGGGCATTAACTAGATCTGCTTTTCTGTGCATCGGAGAGTCCACCTATAATAAGCACACATGTCCCTTTAGGCTTTTTTCAGTACAATATATAAGCTTGGTGTTAGTATCTGTCAGATGTGATCCGCGGTTACTTACATAAGTGTGGTGCCTATTGAGAATACAGAGAATAGGGGCGCCTGGGTGGCTCAGTCGGTTGGGCGACTGCCTTTGGCTCAGGTCATGATCCTGGAGTCCCGGGATCGAGTCCTGCATCGGGCTCCCTGCTCGGCGGGGAGCCTGCTTCTCCCTCTGACCCTCCCCCCTCTCATGTATTCTCTCTCATTCTCTCTCTCTCAAATAAATAAATAAAATCTTAAAAAAAATGATTTAAAAAGAGAATACAGAGAATAAAGCTACGGGTACAGGTGTTCGGTAAGGCTACAAAAATATTTTGCCGATTTAACTAACAATTTGGTTTTTAACGTCTTTGGTAATTGAGTGAGACAACTCTGGGGCATTTGCTATGAAGAATTCTATTTCTTACTGAAGAGTGAATTACTAAGATTGGATGAGTATTTCAACTTTAATGTTTAAGTTTTTTTTAAAGAATCTTTCTATAAACTTCTGAAAGCAGCGATGCTTGTAGTTCCATAAATTAAGATTTGAAAGTCCAAAAAATAGTTACTATCTTCCTTTTAGAAAAAAAAATGCAATTTTCTGGCCACAAGAGCATAGTGGCGTTCCCTTACGTGTTGATATAGTTTATATTCAGTCTCCTTGTCTCTTCTGCAAAAGGTACTGTTTGTAAACCAGGTTTTATAAATA
>NW_027836299.1:0-268 GCF_054177405.1 Leptonychotes weddellii
GCGTCAACTCGGGGGAGCACAGAGCCAGCTGTGGACCAGCTGCAGAAGCTCAGGCACTTACAAAGTAATAGGAACATATTGGAACAATGTGGCGGCAAGAGCGACCCGCTCAGCTGATGGCCGGCCATCCCCAGCCAAAGCAGGTGGGCTGCCAGGCAGGAGGCAAGCTGGGGCTCAGTCGGAGCAGTCCATCGGGGCATAGGCTGCCGCTGGGTAGTGAGCACCCCATCGCCCAGAGGTATGTAATACATCGGTGCTGGCATTGTAC
>NW_027836300.1:0-268 GCF_054177405.1 Leptonychotes weddellii
GACAGGCAGCTTAGTCCTTGGCAGGTGGTGCCCTGCCACGCCAAAGGCTAGCGTACCAGCGGACTGAAACCAGGGCCCATTCCCACTGAGGGCACTGGCGGGTCCACGGCCAGCGGCTTCGTGGGCCCTGCCTCTGAGGAAATGTGCAGTCATCGGTGACCCTGTCCACGGCCGCGTCTTCGTGCCTGCACTGGCTCGGCCCCCCTCCAGAGTTGTCCACCTGGACTCACACGTCTGGTGCAGGGATCTTCAGCGAGGACACCCACAA
>NW_027836301.1:0-268 GCF_054177405.1 Leptonychotes weddellii
ACTCTCTGACTCTACCACTTTATAACTAGCTAATGGACTCACAACTATAAATGGTTCACTGGGGGGAAAGTAGTTTTTTATATATGAGAGTTTTAAAGTTATGTCAGAAAGTTCACACCTTTACTCTTGGATTGGCATTGAACTTGAAATTTTGCCTTCTCCAAACTCAAAGAGAAGCTGGCCTAAGTCAGAAAGATAATTGCCATAGAATGTGCTAAAAGAGAATAGCCTCTTCAGCTTTTATCTGTGAGTTCACTGGTGGTGACTA
>NW_027836302.1:0-268 GCF_054177405.1 Leptonychotes weddellii
AAACGGTGCCCATCCCTGGAGGCTCACTGCAAATTGTCTTCTGTCCTCTTACTGCCAAAGTGCCTTCAGACATCATCTGACCCCACCCCTCATTTGACCCACGGGCAAACCGAGGTTAGGAGGGAAGCACTTCGCTTCCAATTCACAGTCCAGAGCAAGACCAGGGCTAGGGCTCCGGGCTGCCCGTGTGGGCTCATTCCAGCCCAGGAATGGCTTCTCCTCCAAGAAGTCTTTGTCACCCTGAACCCAATTCAGGGACCTCCCTGCA
>NW_027836303.1:0-268 GCF_054177405.1 Leptonychotes weddellii
ACAGTACACTAAAATTTCTAGAAGAGGTACACTTAAATCTGTGAAACGCTATCTACAACAAGAACCTCTGTGAGTGTCAATAAGATAGGTTACCTACCTCAGAAATTCTAGCATGGCAGGGGGCAGAGCAAGATGGCGGAGGAGTACGAGACCTGGATTTCGTCTCCTCTCAGGAATTCAGCTGGATAGGGATCAAACCGTTCTGAACACCTACAAACTCAACAGGAGATCGAAGAAAAGAAGAGCAACAACTCTCTCATCAGAAAAG
>NW_027836304.1:0-268 GCF_054177405.1 Leptonychotes weddellii
AGTTTACTAATACAAAAAGTTTTAATAGGTCCGGAAAATGCTCCAGCTGTCATTTCTAAACTCTAACCATAAATTGAAATCTCCAGCTGTATAGACTTTCCCTACTTGAATCATTAACCTCCTTTACCAGTAACAAGTACAGACTTTGTCATCTTTCTGACGGAACCCTTTTAAACCTTAGTCTTCCTTACCCTTGTTCTGTGGTGGTCCCCCTGACCACCACCAGTATTTAAGAGGAAATCTTCCAAATGTATAAGGATAAGAAAAT
>NW_027836305.1:0-268 GCF_054177405.1 Leptonychotes weddellii
ATTGCTTGCATATAACACCCAGTGTTCCACTCAATACGTGCCCTCTTTAATACCCATCACCAGGCCAACCTATCCCCCCGCCTCCCTCCCCTCTAAAACCCTCAGTTTGTTTCTCAGAGTCCATAGTCTCTCATGGTTCTTCTCCCCCTCCGATTCCCCCCTTCATTTTTCCCTTCCTACTATCTTTTTTTTTTTTTTTTAACATAATGCATTATTTGTTTCAGGGGTACAGGTCTGCGATTCATCAGTCTTACACAATTCACAGCGC
>NW_027836306.1:0-268 GCF_054177405.1 Leptonychotes weddellii
GGAACACTTCATCTAGAACTAATGATGTAATGTATGGGGATTAACATAAGAATAAAAAAAAATCTGAAAAAAAAAAAAAAAAAAGAAACCAAAATCTAGTGCAATTACTATTATTATTTAATGATTAAAAACATGCTTATGTCAAAAATTCCAGTAGTCTAAAAGGTATGAGGGCAAAAGTAAGTCTCCCCCAACCCCTGAGCCCCCGTCTCCCCTCCCAGGGGCAATTACTATTGATGATTCCAGGTGTATCCTTCCAGAAACAGAC
>NW_027836307.1:0-268 GCF_054177405.1 Leptonychotes weddellii
AGTACACCTGACGAGGGGATCCTGGAAACCCCTGATTTACAGCCGGGTGTCAGCCGGAGACCTTGACCAGCATCTGAAGTGGGGAGACCCCTGAACCCGTGGGGTCTGCTAACTCCAGGTCGACACCCAGCTGGGGCCTGGGGAGTTGGAGCGCTGGTCCGTGTGGGGAAGCACGGAGGACAGGCTCCGCGTCACCAGTTTGCTGCGATAACTGGCAATGATGGAGGAGAAGCACTTAGGAGGCACTCAGGAGGTGCTCTGTGCACGA
>NW_027836308.1:0-268 GCF_054177405.1 Leptonychotes weddellii
GGAGGTGTCACAATCCCAGATTTCAAGATATACTATAAAGCTGTGGTAATCAAGACAGTATGGTACTGGCACACACACACACACACACACACACACACACACAAGCCCATATAGAACAATATAACAGAATAGACAGCCCAGAAAGAAACCCACAGTTATATGGTCAATTAATCTTTGACAAAGGAGGCAAAAATATGCCTTGGAAAAAAAACAGGCTCTTCCACAAATGGTGTTGGGAAAACTGGACAGCTACATTCAAAAGAATGAA
>NW_027836309.1:0-2290 GCF_054177405.1 Leptonychotes weddellii
AAAAAAAAACAAAAAAAATTAATAGCTTTCATGCAAACCAGCAATATCTAGCTAGTGAAGATTATTTTGGGGAGAGAATAATTTATTTACATGTCTGTATGTACCCCGATCCAAAGAAAAACAAAAAGCAAAAAACACTGAGAAAAGAAGATACTTAATTATATAAGGAGAATATGAAATATTATAAAAGTACTTAATAACACCCAAACGAATAGTAAATGTCTAGATAAAAAGATCTACTATCACAAAATAGCAGTCATTCCAAACATATTACATAAATTAATACAATTCCACTAAGCATTTCAATAGATTTATTATAAAAATAGGTGAAAGTTATTTTAAATAATCCATACAGTAGGACAAATATTTAAGAGTACTAAAACATCTTAAATAAAAATAGTCATGCCTTAACAAAAGTTAAAATATACACAGAGCTGTTACAATCAAAACATTATTCTATTTTCAAAAGAATATAAATACTTGGGTTGGTGGAACCTAAAATATTCCCAAAGAGATACAAGTATGTATGAGGAGTTACAGTACAGTAAGGATAAACTTTTCATTCAATGGGTAAAGGATGATTTATTTAATAAAGATTCCTGTCCTGTGGAAGCAAAAAGCTAAAGCTCTTCCACAATAACAAAAATGTAATCTGGACTATTTAAACGTAAAAACTAGGAAAGAAAATTAAAATCTGAGAGTATAAAGACCATCAAAATGAGACACAAAGCCCAGAAAGCTTAAATAATATACATATTGTGCTGTCAATTGTTTTAACCTGTGTGTAGCTATTCAAAACCATGAAGTATCTGAGACTTGACCAGTGTGCGAGCTAACCCATTAGCCTGCCACCATTTTACGGATGCTGAGAGAAGGTACGTTTCCTGGTCCAGAGACAAAGGACTTTATTACTCACAGGAAAAGCAGGAGCCAGAGCATTTTTGGTACCTGTTTCCAGAATCCCCATTCCCACTTAGGGAAGCACAGAGTATCAGGTGACACCTGTAGGTACCGTGGGGTATAGGAGAGGTACCCTGAACTTAGAGACCCTGAATTTTTTATAAGGGTTAATAAGCATATGCACCTTTTTCTCCAGAGTGAAGCACTATCTCTCTCTGTTATGCTGTTCTCTGTACAAACATCCTGATAAAGGTAGAGTAGGACACAGGCAGTCAATGCTCCTCCTCAGGAGACAGACAGAAAGTCAAGACTCATGGAGAGTTGTCTCCCAAAAGTGGCATAGACCAAGGTAGAAGTAAAACAATAAACTTCAGGGGCACGTGGGAGGCTCAGTCGGGGAAGCGTCTGCCTTCGGCTCAGGTCATGATCTCAGGGTCCTGGGATCAAGCCCCGCATCGGGCTCCTTGCTCAGCAGGGAGCCTGCTTCTCCCTCTCCTTCCCACTCGTGCTCTCTTTTGCTATCTCTGTCTCTCTCTCAAATAAATAAATAAAATCTTAAAAAAAATAAACTTCATAAAAATAATTACACCACATATGATAGACAATGAGTTTGTCTATTATATGTGCATATATGTGTGTGTGTGTGTATTGTGTGTGTATGTATGTTTAATGTGCATAATTTTGACCCAGAAATTCCATTCTGGTAATTTATCTGACAGATGGAAATCCTGTTCTCTGTAAATACCTATTTACAGGATATTTACATAAGTATCATTTATAGTGACAGGAATTGAGATACAACCTGAATATCCATCAAAAGAAGAATGGTTACAAAAGAAGACATCCAAATGGCCAACAGACACATGAAAAAGTGCTCAACATCGCTCGGCATCAGGGAAATCCAAATCAAAACCTCAATGAGATACCACCTCACACCAGTCAGAATGGCTAAAATTAACAAGTCAGGAAACGACAGATGTTGGCGGGGATGCAGAGAAAGGGGAACCCTCCTACACTGTTGGTGGGAATGCAAGCTGGTGTGATCACTCTGGAGAACAGTATGGAGGTTCTTCAAAAAGTTGAAAATAGAGCTACCATATGATCCAGCAATTGCACTACTGGGTATTTACCCCAAAGATACAAATGTAGGGATCCGAAGGGGTATGTGCACCCCGATGTTTATAGCAGCAATGTCCACAATAGCCAAACTGTGGAAAGAGCCTAGATGTCCATCGACAGATGAATGGATAAAGAAGATGTGGTATATATATATACAATGGAATATTATGCAGCCATCAAAAGGAATGAGATCTTGCCATTTGCAACGACGTGGATAGAACTGGAGGGTGTTATGCTGAGCGAAATAAGTCAATCAGAGAAAGACATATAT
>NW_027836310.1:0-268 GCF_054177405.1 Leptonychotes weddellii
ATTTTTATTTTTCATTTTTAGACTCATATTCTATCCCTTCATAGTAGTTACCCTTATTTTTGGCATATATATATAAGTTGTTCTCTCTTTAAAATTTTGAGATAGTTTCTTCTAACAGATCAAAATATACTCTAAATCTCTAGTGTATGGTTTTGTTCTACTCTCCTGCCTGATCACATTCTCTCCCTTTTTTTTTTTTAAATCCTCTTCTTTCTTTTTTCAACCAACTTCTTATCAATTCCTTTTATAAAATTGTTTATTATTTTCA
>NW_027836311.1:0-268 GCF_054177405.1 Leptonychotes weddellii
AGTGCTTTAGTTTTCTCAACTGTAAAATAAGGGTTAAAAATAGTAAGTGAGGATTAAATGAGATAATGCATGTAAAATTCTCAGCCCCGAGGTAAAATGTATGTGAGCTATGAGCACAGTACTTAATAAATCTTATCCACGGGCGCCTGGGTGGCTCAGTTGGTTAAGCGACTGCCTTCGGCTCAGGTCATGATCCTGGAGTCCCGGGATCGAGTCCCGCATCGGGCTCCCTGCTCGGCAGGGAGTCTGCTTCTCCCTCTGACCCTCC
>NW_027836312.1:0-268 GCF_054177405.1 Leptonychotes weddellii
CCTTGGTCATTTTTGTCAGCTAGTCAAATCAGATGGATCAGATCATGCCAGAAAGGCAAAGGCTAGCTCTTTTTTTTTTTTTTTTTAAAGATTTTATTTATTTGACAGCGAGAGAGGGAACACAAGCAGGGGGAGTGGGAGAGGGAGAAGCAGGCTTCCCGCGGAGCAGGGAGCCCGATGTGGGACTCGATCCCAGGACCCTGGGATCATGACCCGAGCCGAAGGCAGACGCTTAACGACTGAGCCACCCAGGCGCCCCAAGGCTAGC
>NW_027836313.1:0-268 GCF_054177405.1 Leptonychotes weddellii
ACGAACAATGAATCATGGAACACTTCATCTAGAACTAATGATGTAATGTATGGGGATTAACATAAGAATAAAAAAAAAAACGGAAAAAAAAATAAAAAAAGAAGGAGGCCTATCTCTAACAAATAGATAAATTATAAAAAAAAAATCTTAAAAAATAAAGGAGGCCTATCTTGTTAAAAGGT
Organism: Leptonychotes weddellii; assembly: GCF_054177405.1. NCBI lineage: Eukaryota > Metazoa > Chordata > Mammalia > Carnivora > Phocidae > Leptonychotes > Leptonychotes weddellii. The sequence goes on from NW_027836313.1 coordinate 183, forward strand.
GAAGGAAGAAGCAGCCCTTGGACTTGGTCACACAGAGGCTATTGGTGGCTTTGATAACAGAGATTCATGTTACTCAAACTGGGTAC
>NW_027836314.1:0-268 GCF_054177405.1 Leptonychotes weddellii
GAAAATAATTATCCATGCTGATATTACTTACTCTTAGTATGCTTTCAAATATTTTTACTATGCCGAAGTGAAGGTCATTAACACTGCTTCGTTCCAATTTTTTTTTAAACTTTAATAACAAGAAAGCATTCTCTTCTTTTTTCTAATTTTATGAAAGTTTATAATTGACCATGGGCATAAATTGTTTAAATTCTTTTTTGGAAGATACAGTTAAGTCTTGGCACTAAATGCTGTGTTTCTTGGCACCGAAACAGTTGCAAGAAATGAA
>NW_027836315.1:0-268 GCF_054177405.1 Leptonychotes weddellii
GCAGCTGTGGCCTCAGCTCCCAAAGGTGCCCAGGCCCCTACAAAGGCTTCAGTACAGAGACCTCTGCCTTCTGATGTGAGGACAGAAGGACTGGAGTGACCCCTGGGCTTCTGTCACATGGGGCCGGTGTCCTCCCGGGTTATTTGTAAAGTAAACCTGAGGCAGGATCTGTTAAAGGAAAAAAGAGAGAGAGAGAGAGTACACATTACCTGAAAGGAACACCGACAGAGGCCCAGAATATCTGGAGTCTTGTTGAGGGATAAACCTA
>NW_027836316.1:0-268 GCF_054177405.1 Leptonychotes weddellii
CCAGGTAACCCAGGATAATCTCCCCATCTCAAGGTCAGCTGGTTGGCAATCTTAACTCCATCTGCATCATGACTTCCCCCTTGCCATGTACCCTAACACATTCACAGGTCTGACACCTCTCGGGGGTGGGGGTGTTATTCTGCCCACAGATGGTCACAAGCAGGTGCCTGTTCCATGAATTCAACCCTGTCCTCCCTGAGTGCTAGGGAAACGCTGGAAAGGAGTGGGATGCTGTGATTCCTGCTTTCTCACATTCCCAACATGGTAG
>NW_027836317.1:0-268 GCF_054177405.1 Leptonychotes weddellii
GGAAACCACTCAACTTTGGTTTTGTGCAAAAGCAGTCACAGGTTTTGTGATGAACTGCGCCCACAAAATTTCATTTACAGGAACAGGCTGCAGCTGGATTTGGCCCCCTGCTCACAGTCAGCCGAGTCCCTGGGTTGTTTATGACAAACCCCATTGTACAGAAGGAAAAACTGAGGTTCAGAAAGATGGGGGTGCTACCTGAGGTCACCCAGCTTAGAAGACACAAACCAGGAATTTTGAGCCCAGCAGTCGGGACTCCAGAGCCTCC
>NW_027836318.1:0-268 GCF_054177405.1 Leptonychotes weddellii
ACAAACAATGAATCATAGAACACTACATCTAAAACTAATGATGTAATGTATGGGGATTAACATAAGAATAAAAAAAAAAAAAGCTTGTTTTTATTTCCAAACATAATTTTTGTTGCTGTTATCCTTTTGTAATTGAGTTCTATCTTAATATAAGCTGTAGGATTTCAAATATTGAAGTCATTGAGACTTCCTTTATGGTGCACTGGATGGTCAAATTTTGTAAGCATTCTCTACAAGCTGGCAAATGATGTGTATTCTTTAGTAATTC
>NW_027836319.1:0-268 GCF_054177405.1 Leptonychotes weddellii
CTGCTGCTCAGACAATGATTCCAGAATCTTCTGGACGGCTGTCCCCTGCCTGATCACTCCTGCCTCTCTCTGCTCCCAGGTTTGGCTTTCTGAAAAGGGAAAGGTGTTTGAGAACTCGGTTCTGCTTCTTTCTCTATACTCTCTGTGGGACCAAGTTCAGTATGGAGCAGGAATTTTTAACCCGGGGTCCATGGACTGAAGGACCCAAAGAAAATGGGCAAGCGAGGCATGGATATCCATTCCCCACCCCTCCCTTGGGGAGAGGACA
>NW_027836320.1:0-268 GCF_054177405.1 Leptonychotes weddellii
GAGGGGCGCCTGGGTGGCTCAGTTGGTTAAGCGGCTGCCTTCGGCTCAGGTCATGATCCTGGAGTCCCGGGATCGAGTCCCGCATCGGGCTCCCTGCTCGGCAGGGAGTCTGCTTCTCCCTCTGACCCTCCTTCCTCTCATGCTCTCTGTCTCTCATTCTCTCTCTCTCAAATAAATAAATAAAATCTTTAAAAAAAATGTTTATTAGAGAAAGGTTTTTTGACTATTGGGCCAATCCAGTACCTGACAAATAGCTAGTTTTAGCTGA
>NW_027836321.1:0-268 GCF_054177405.1 Leptonychotes weddellii
ATGATATCATTTGCATATAATGATTGTTTCACTTCTTCTTTTTAATTATTTATAATAATTATTATTTTTGGTGTTGGCTTGTGTTATGAAATGCCTCCAACATTCAAAATGTTAAATAACTGTGGTGATAACTGGGATCTTTGTATGTAAATGGATAGTCTTCTAGTGTTTCACCTAAGCATAACACTGACTTTAGCTTTGGGGTAAAAACTTTTATTTATTTATTTATTTATTTTTAAGATTTTATTTATTTAATTGAGAGAGAGAG
>NW_027836322.1:0-268 GCF_054177405.1 Leptonychotes weddellii
AACTAATGATGTAATGTATGGGGATTAACGTAAGAATAAAAAAAATTAAAAAAAAAAAAAAGAATACCAAAAAAAAAAAAAAATCAGCAAGGAGCCCAGAAATTCAAGAAGGGACAAATAGCATCAGAAAGAGGACATCTAAATTAGTATTGATTGTTTAAAACACCAACATCTTGTGGTGTTTAAAACTTTTCAGGTACCTTTCATACTAATGGACAGAACACCATTGTCATTCAAACCCAGCCTGTATATTCTTGCCTCTGTGCCT
>NW_027836323.1:0-268 GCF_054177405.1 Leptonychotes weddellii
GATCTGTTTGGTACCAGCATGATGGCGGTGGTTGCCGTTAAGCTCTACACTGAATCCAATTGCATAGACACACACACACACACACACACACACACACACACACACACAAGCAAAAACGGGTGAAATCTGCATCGGGTCTGTAGTCTGGATGACAACACTGTATCAGTGTCAATGTCCAATATCAGTGTCAATGTACATGTGTGACAAGTCACCACTGGGGGAAACCAAGGGAAGAGTCCAGGGGGCTCTGATGTAGTATGTCTACAGC
>NW_027836324.1:0-268 GCF_054177405.1 Leptonychotes weddellii
CGCACCCCTGCTGCTCCGGGTTTCCGCCCCAGGGGCTGCAGTTCGCAGGCGCAACCCGGCTGCTCTGGATTTCCACCCTGGGGGCTGCCCTAAAGTCCTTTCCCCGATGCTACCAGTCTGCAAGTCTGTGCCCTTCCGCAGCGCGCGAGGCTGTCGCTCACCTGTGGTGTAGGATCCCCATGGCCAGGCATCCCGCTGCCGTTTACCGTCCAATATCTGCCCGTGGAATCACGGCTCGCCACTTCGTACCTCAAAACCAACCGCCTGC
>NW_027836325.1:0-268 GCF_054177405.1 Leptonychotes weddellii
GGGCACTCGGGGCACGTCGCCCCGTCCAGGAGGCAACGGGCTCCCGCTCAGTAGAGGCACTGTGAGCCACGGCCCTCACTGCCGCCTTCATTCCCAGGACAAAGCTCGCGGGAGGCCAGACCCCGGGACGGGGCTGCGGCGGCCCCCACTGAGGGCCCGGGGAGCGCTGGAAGGCAGGAAGGGGACCAGGGAGCCTCCGCGACAGCAGAGTTTGACATCCGGCAAGGCGCGCTCAGCAGGGTTGTTTTCCTTGAACAAAACCTCAGAA
>NW_027836326.1:0-268 GCF_054177405.1 Leptonychotes weddellii
ACTGGTGAAGGCTTTACATCCCAACCCAGTCTATAAAGAATGGAAGTGGTGCCTGCTTCTTCAAAGGTGCAGACAACAATGCAAGGGCACAAAAATCAAAGAAACATGACGTCACCAAAGAAACTAATAAAACTCCAATGACTGACCCTAAAAAAATGAAAAACTATTAACTGTGTGACAAAGAATTCAGAATAATCCTGTTTTTTTATTCTTATGTTAATCCCCTACATTACATCATTAGTTTTAGATGTAGTGTTCCATGATTCAT
>NW_027836327.1:0-268 GCF_054177405.1 Leptonychotes weddellii
AGTTCATCCTGCATACTCTGGTGTGTTTATAGTAGTATGCTAATGCAGTAGAAGGAGTGAATTAGGGACCACACATCATGGATGTATTTCAAAGATAGGCCGAGTGAAAGAAACTTCATACAAAAGAGTACACCTTATATAATTCCGTTTATATGAAGTCTAGAACAGACCAAAGCAATCGATGGTAGAAAAAATTAGAATACTGGCTGTCTCAGAGCTGGAGCAGGAAGTAACTGGGAAGGAGGACGATGGAACCTTATGAGGTTAT
>NW_027836328.1:0-268 GCF_054177405.1 Leptonychotes weddellii
CTGCCCATACTGTGCTTGAATACTTTCCCCACACTTCTTGCCACATTTCCATTTGATGAGACTGGACACCAGAATGGGACAGTAACCAATTTTACTAATTTTACTAATAATTTACTAATAATTTAAATAAATTTAAAATCTCGTTTTCTTTCTGACTCATGCTTTCTTTATGCCCAGTCTCCTTTCCTATGCATACTTTATTTTCCCTAGAATAAAAGACACGAAGTTCACATTTCTTCCAAACATATATGATCTAGACTAAGTGCTA
>NW_027836329.1:0-2290 GCF_054177405.1 Leptonychotes weddellii
TTGAAGAAAGTGAAATTCCAGGCTAAGCTAGAACATGAATACATCCAGAACTTCAAAATACTACAAGCAGGTTTTAAGAGAATGGGTGTTGACAAAATAATTCCTGTGGACAAATTAGTAAAAGGAAAGTTTCAGGACAATTTTGAATTTGTTCAGTGGTTCAAGAAGTTTTTTGATGCAAACTATGATGGAAAAGACTATGACCCCGTAGCTGCCAGACAAGGTCAAGAAACTGCAGCGGCTCCCTCCCTTGTTGCTCCAGCTCTGAACAAACCGAAGAAACCGCTCAGCTCTAGCAGTGCAGCTCCACAGAGGCCCACTGCAACACACAGAACTACTGCAACCCCTAAGGCTGGCCCCGAGGCGGGGGGGTGCGAAAGAATCCTGGTGTGGGCAACGGGGATGACGAAGCAGCTGAATTGATGCAGCAGGTCAACGTACTGAAACTTACCATTGAAGACTTGGAGAAAGAAAGAGATTTCTACTTTGGAAAGCTAAGGAACATTGAATTGATTTGCCAAGAGAACAAGGAGGAAAACGACCCGGTATTGCAGAGGATCGTGGACATTCTGTATGCCACAGATGAAGGCTTTGTGATACCTGATGAAGGGGGCCCACAGGAGGAACAAGAAGAGTATTAACGGCCTGGGCCAGCAGAACAACATCCAAATTCTTCACTCCAAATCATGTGCTTAACTGTAAAATACCCCCTTTTGTTATTCTTAGAGGACTCACTGGTTTCTTTTCATGAGCATATAGTACCTCTTCTTCAAATGCACTTTGCAGAAGTTTCACCCCTTTTCCAATGAGTTTGAGTTAGGAGCTTTTACACTGTAGCAGAGCAGTATTAACACTTAGTTGGGTCACCTAGGGAACAAAGAGGCTGACCATGGGGCTCACCGTGTGGACGCTGATAACACTGATTGCTGGAGAACATGTTTTTATGTGATACACTGAGGTGGAGACCTCAGTAGAGAAATGTAAAGACTGATTTGAATTTTAAGCTAATGTGAAATCTTGGCAGGGAATGTTTTAATAAATAAATGCCTTAAGAGTATTAAAAAAAAAAGTCATAGTGGTTATCCCTGAACTATGTAGATGATTCTCTTTATTTCCTACACTTTTCTGCAATTTCTGGATTTTCTACAGTGAACTTGCAACACATGAATCAGAAAATAATTTTTTTTAATTTTTTGTTAACATATAATGTATTATTTGTTTCAGGAGTACAGGTCTGTGATTCATCAATCTTACACAATTCACAGCGCTCACCATAGTACATACCCTCCCCAATGTCTATCACCCAGCTACCCCATCCCTCCCACCCCCCACCACTCCAGCAACCCTCAGTTTCTTTCCTGAGATTAAGAGTCTCTTATGCTTTGTCTCCCTCTCTGGTTTCATCTTGTTTCATTTTTCCCTCCTTCCCCTATGATCTTCTGTCTTGTTTCTCAAAATCCTCATATCAGTGAGATCATATGATAATTATCTTTCTCTGATTGACTTATTTGGCTTAACATAGTACCCTCTCGTTTGATCCACATTGTTGCAAATGGCACGATTTCATTTTTTTGATGGCTGCATAATATTCCATTGTATATATATATACCACATCTTCTTTATCCATTCATCTGTTGATGGACATCTAGGCTCTTTCCATAGTTTGGCTATTGTGGACATTGCTGCTATAAACATTGGGATGCATGTGCCCCTTCGGATCACTACATTTGTATCTTTGCGGTAAATATCCAGTAGTGCAATTGCTGGGTCATATGGTAGTTCTATTTTCAACTTTTTGAGGAACCTCCATACTGTTTTCCAGAGTGACTGCACCAGCTTGCAGTCCCACCAACAGGGTAGGAGGGTTCCCCTTTCTCCGCATCCTCTCCAACATCTGTCATTTCCTGACTTGTTAATTTTAGCCATTCTGACTGGTGTGAGGTGATATTTCATTCAGGTTTTGATTTGGATTTCCCTGATGCTGAGCGATGTGGAGCACTTTTTCACGTGTCTGTTGGCCATTTAGATGTCTTCTTTGCAGCAGTGTCTGTTCATGTCTTCTGCCCATTTCTTGATTGGATTATTTGTTTGTTGGGTGTTGAGTTTGATAAGTTCTTTATAGATTTTGGATACTAGCCCTTTATCTGATATGTCATTTGCAAATATCTTCTCCCATTCTGTCAGTTGTCTTTTGGTTTTGTTGACTGTTTCCTTTGCTGTGCAAAAGCTTTTTATCTTGATGAAGTCCCAATAGTTCATTTTTGCCCTTGCTTCCCTTGCCTTTGGCGAT
>NW_027836330.1:0-268 GCF_054177405.1 Leptonychotes weddellii
AGGAGGGGAGCGGGCGAGGCGCGCAGGCAGGGGTGGGCGCGGGGGGTCGGCGCCAGGAGCGGAGCGGGAGAGGCGCGCAGGCAGGGGTGGGCGCGGGGGGTCGGCGCCAGGAGCGGAGCGGGAGAGGCGCGCAGGCAAGGGCTCGCACGCCATGTCCCCTCTGCACAGAAACGCCCGCTTACAAACGGATCGCTTCCGCTCAGACCTGGGCCTGCAGTTTCTAAACATGACCGCCTGGGCTAATCAACGTCAAAGAGGCCTGTCCCGG
>NW_027836331.1:0-268 GCF_054177405.1 Leptonychotes weddellii
GAAGGAAATGTAGATAAAAGTAAATGTCACAGATCTGTACCTCTGAAACAAGTAATACAATTTATGTTAAAAAAAAAAAAAAGAACATAGGAGGGGAAGAATGAAGGGGGGGAAATGAACCATGAGAGACGATGGACTCTGAAAAACAAACTGAGGGTTCTAGAGGGGAGGGGGGTGGGAGGATGGGTTAGCCTGGTGGTGGGTATTAAAGAGAGCACGTTCTGCATGGAGCACTGGGTGTTATACGCAAACAATGAATCATGGAACA
>NW_027836332.1:0-268 GCF_054177405.1 Leptonychotes weddellii
GTAGAGTTGCCAGATTTAGTACATAAAATATAAGATGCCTATAAATTTGGATTTCAGGTAAACCAAGAATAAAACAAAAAAAAGAAAGAAATCAATAATCAGATAATCATAAAGGGCTCTTAGAAGTTTAAAGCATTGCTGAGATATAATTTTAAATAAAAATTTGAAGAATTTCTCGAGGGGGGCGGAGCAAGATGGCGGAGGAGTAGGAGACCTGGATTTCGTCTCCTCTCAGGAATTCAGCTGGATAGGGATCAAACCATTCTGA
>NW_027836333.1:0-268 GCF_054177405.1 Leptonychotes weddellii
AATGTATGGGGATTAACATAAGAATAAAAAAAAATAAATAAAAAATAAAAAAATAAAAAAATAAAAATAAAAAAAAAAAAAAGATGAAAATTTAAGCCACTTCTACTCTACACATAATTTCCACCCATGCACTCATCCACTTTTTGGTTTTCTTTAATATATATGGTGTGGCTTAATTCTAAATTATTGAATTATTGGTTTTATATAATATGCCATTCTCATCTTTGACATTTGTATGTACTTTTGTACAAGTGATTGGTATCAGGGA
>NW_027836334.1:0-268 GCF_054177405.1 Leptonychotes weddellii
AACACTTCATCTAGAACTAATGATGTAATGTATGGGGATTAACATAAGAATAAAAAAAAAATAAAAATTAAAAAAAAAAAAAAAAGAACTTTGCAAGATACAGAGCTCTCTTTCATGGCGTGAACACCTGTTCAATGTTTCTCTTCTTCGTTCATTTTGCAGGACTTAAACCTTGTACTAAAATGTGCTTTTCTTCTGTCCGTAATAAAGGATACTGGCATGATTCCATTATGGATTTGTTGTTTACACTTTTGTTGTTCGCTTTGTA
>NW_027836335.1:0-268 GCF_054177405.1 Leptonychotes weddellii
GCAGGGAGTCTGCTTTGCCCTCTGACCCTCCCCCTCTCATGTGTGCTCTCTCTCTCTCATTCTGTCTCAAAAAAAAAAAAAAAAAAAAAGACAGAGAACAGGAAATTAGATGTTTTAAATTCAGAGATTTGTAAAACCGGAGAGGACTATAAGAACCAGGAAGAGACCATCTGATTTCCACACTTGGGGGAATTTGCTTAGTATAGACACTGAAAATCATGGGCAAAAAAATCACTATGAGGAAATAACAAGTAGATGGATATATAAA
>NW_027836336.1:0-268 GCF_054177405.1 Leptonychotes weddellii
ACAGAGTGGGGTGTCTAGGGGTGTTGATTGGCTCATTAAAAACATGAGAACGGGAGTTAGGGTGCAGGGGGGGACAACTGGGGTCACTCAAGTGGTCAGTGATCTCAGTTCCCTTACATGTTCCAGAGGGGGAAACCTGGTTTCTTGTCTAGTTGTTTTGCTGGTCGCCGTGTCCCAGGGCCCGTCACGTGCTTGTTCCGGATGGAGGTCTCTGGGATGGGTGTCTCCACAATCAAAAGCTTAATGTCAGGCGCTTCCATTGCAACCG
>NW_027836337.1:0-268 GCF_054177405.1 Leptonychotes weddellii
CTGATCACCCTTCTTGTTAGGATGGAGAAGTAAAAAGCACTAATTATTTTTTAAGTTGCAGTAATACTGTAGCTAATTCTGTCCAATCTTATGAGCAGGATTTAGGGGACTGTTCAGGGGCTCTGGGCTCACAGTTGAAACCTTTATGAGAAGATCCTCATATATTCAACCAGTGTTACATAAATATGCAAAATTACTATGAAAAAAATCTTTGGATGTAAATGTAGTCTCCAGTGCCTTGCAAATAAGTCAGTATTCTGCAAACAAA
>NW_027836338.1:0-268 GCF_054177405.1 Leptonychotes weddellii
GACAGTAGTTTTTAGCAACTCACCTTGTTATAAAGTATTTCCAAAGTATCCCACTTAGTTCTCAAATACAGCAGCTCTTCCAGCATGTATGTTGCGTTGGTTCACGTGTGAATTTAGATGATCAAACTGGCACAGACAGCTTTGGGATCAAACAAAAATAGTTTCCATGATCTCCTGCTCAGCTGGTGGAAGCAGACACGCACGGTGCACTAAAAAGGAACCTGCTAGGCCATGAGCACTCAGCAAGCCATGCACATCCCTCATGGAA
>NW_027836339.1:0-2290 GCF_054177405.1 Leptonychotes weddellii
AATAAAAGGGAGAGATAGTCACGGTAGACTACTAGGTGAAGAAAGCAAGCTATTTATTAAAAAGCAAGCTATTTATTAAAAAGCAAGTCTTTAGTAGACCGGCTGGAGACCAGAGTGGAAAGGGGAAGGAGGCCATTGCAATAGTCCAACAAAGAGAACAAGGTGGTTTGAACCGGGGACCAGAAGTGAAGGTGCAGAGCGGGGCTCACTGATGGAACTTCTGCAGAGGGGTCGGATTTCCATGTGTGGCTGGGGCCTGGGTTCAATCCAGTCAACACGAACAGGAGGGGGCATGGACTAGGCTTTCCAAGTCTTCTGGTGAAGAGGCTCAAGTTTATCCCATCAAGTCAAAGCAGTTGAGTTTGCATCTGGAGCATGTGTGATAGAAGGATACTCAAGTGAGGGCCGGTTCTGCCTGTGAAGGTATGATCATTACAGAGTAAGAGCATGGCTCTAGGCTGGGTAAGGCCACCATGTCCCATCAGAGGGAAAGACAGGTCAGCGGTCTGCCCCTCAGGATGAGCCAGACCAGGACGAAATGTTGGAAGGAGGTAAAAACCAAAACAAAACAAAACAAAAAACTGTGGCCCTTGGGGCATGGGGAGTGGGGTCCAGAAACCCAGGCAGAGTGCAGCCAACGTCAGGAAGCAAGCAGTGCCTGCAATGTGGAGATAGGCAGTGAGTTAGGGGACAGAAAGCCCAGCCCAGGGGTCTCTGGCTGAACAGGGTTAAGATGGTGCTCAGTGGAACCTACAGAATTGGAAAGCTTTTCATGATTCACTTTCCACCATGAGAAAGGTATAGGATTATTTTCTTCTCTGCCTTCTTTCCCATAAATTCCTCAGTGGATCCCCCAAATGCCAGTTATAGTTGGGGGAGGACTTGTGAGAGATGCCTTCATTTAATTTCAAGGTTTGGCCAAATCCACTGGATTTGCCCAGCTGTTGGGTGAGATCGACTTTCTGTGGCTTCGTAGTCTTTGGGTTCCAGTTCAGTGAAAATAATAGTGGGGCTTCTTCAATCAATGTCTGCCCTCAACCTCCCTCTCTACACCCTACCCGTACACTGCTCCCTGACTCTGCCTGCACCCACAACCCCAGCTCTGGGTGGGATACATTCTCCCCGCCAGGGTCCCCCTGCCTGGCCTCCCTCCAGGGCCAGAGAAGGGTCCTGGACACATACCACACACTCTGAGTCCTCCATGGTTGAGAAGGCAGGTCCCACTAGCCCACGCTCTCCCTCCTGAGGAAACCAGGCCCTTTGAGCAAACCTGTGATGGGGCCACCTATTTCCCTCTCTTTTTAAAAATAAGCACTCCCTGTGGCTCCAGTTGGCCCTCACCCTGGCGAGGTGAGTCCCTTCCAAAAATCTATGTCAGAGCATCCTTTGTAACACTCGGGGAAGAGAGCCGGCAGAAAAAAAAAAAGGCTTCTATTTATCCGGATGTTTGACATCCAGAGAAGGAATATTATTGTTTCTCCAGTCAAATACTGGGGCTCCACTGAAAAATATTTTCAGTCCGCCAGACTGAAGTCCAGTGTCTTTGCTAACCGTCGCCAATACTCGCAGGCCCAGGGTGTCAGAGACACAGCCGTCCCTCTCAGGCCACCACATTCCTGTCGGATGCTCTGAATGTGGCCTAGCTGGTCCTGGTCATGGAGGCAGCCACTGTGTCATTCTCCCATCCTACTAGGCTAGGGTTAGGGCACTGCCCGGGTAGGGGTGGAGTTAGGCCAAGGAACCGCTGTGACTTGGAGGTCACAGAAATGATGTGGCTGAAATCTTACCGCCAGCCAGTAACCTCCAGGTACAGAAGCCTGCCTGGGATAGAGCACACAGAGCCCACCTAGTCCCTCCTTCTGCCTCTCTACATTAAAAACATCATTTTGGGGTTGGGGGGACATTTGCTTTTTTTTTAATGTGATACATAGTCATTAAAACAAATTTGGAAAACATGGCAAGCAAAAGTAAAAAATGAAAATCACCCAATTTCCCTTCTCCTGGAGAGAATAAATGTGTCCATTACATCTTATATCATTTAAGCATGAGTTTTATGCATGACATATATATTTTTTAAAAACACTAAAATGACTTGCTTTTTAATAAATAGCTTGCTTTCTTCACCTAGTAGTCTACCGTGACTATCTCTCCCTTTTATTAAATACTCTTTTAACACATTAACAGCTACATGGTATTTTATTCGACTGATGCACCGCAATTTTTTAGGCAATCCTCAATTAATGGCTATTAGGTCGTTTCCATTCTTTTGCGACTATAAACAACACCATGA
>NW_027836340.1:0-268 GCF_054177405.1 Leptonychotes weddellii
AAGGAAAACAAAGAAAAAAGTGAGTTTTCTGTGAATAGCATCATGTCATCTGCAAATAATGGAAGTTTTAGAGGGCGCCTGGGTGGCTCAGTCGTTAAGCGTCTGCCTTCGGCTCAGGTCATGATCCCAGGGTCCTGGGATCGAGTCCCACATTGGGCTCCCTGCTCGGCAGGAAGCCTGCTTCTCCCTCTCCCACTCCCCCTGCTTGTGTTCCTGCTCTCGCTGTCTCTCTCTCTGTCAAATAAATAAATAAAATCTTTAAAAAAAA
>NW_027836341.1:0-268 GCF_054177405.1 Leptonychotes weddellii
AGCCTTACAAGAGAGGCAAACCCACGTCCCACCCCCACACCTGCTCTGACTAAAGATCCCCAGACCTCTGGTGAGTCACGGCGCCGGATGTCTTCCCTCCTTTGCCACCTCCTGAAGGGACACCATTCCCGCTGCAGAGACGAGGCAGGGCTCTGGGCACACAGGTGGAGACAGTGTGAGGAGGGGTCTCGGTTAGACCGATGCCCCACAGGCGGAAGGATCTGGAGGGACGACCCCGCTTCTCATCACTAGACCATCAGAGATGGCA
>NW_027836342.1:0-268 GCF_054177405.1 Leptonychotes weddellii
AGACAATTTACAACATATAATAATTTACAGTATTGATTTCCTTTAATTAAGAATATGTCATCCTTAAAGTTTGATGAAAGATTTTGTAACAATACCTAAAGAATTACTCTTTGTAAAACATTTGGCAATATAGCTAATCCACTTAACCTGTTTTCTCTTGCAAAAGTTTGTTCAAACCCAAAGGTTATGGCCAGCGATGCATTAAGTGTAGTGGAAACCTCAGTGTATGAAAAACAGAAACAAATCTTTAAATATTAAAATCAAAATA
>NW_027836343.1:0-268 GCF_054177405.1 Leptonychotes weddellii
CCAGTCTCTTAAGTCCTGAGAAGAGGTCAGTGCAGATACAAGTGTCTAATTTCAGGAGGTGGGAATGCAGGTGGGACCCCAAAGTTGTGGTGTAAGTATTTGCATCAAGTTGTTAAAAGGCTTTTTAAGGGGATTCCACAGGCAGGTATCGGAGGATAAACCACAGCGGCAGGGTGCCTGTCCGTGGGGATCCTACACCACCAGTGAGTGACAGCCTCACACTCTGGGGACAGGGCACAGACTCGCAGACTGGTAGCCGTGGGGAAAG
>NW_027836344.1:0-268 GCF_054177405.1 Leptonychotes weddellii
ATATAGAATACAAGACATCAAAAGGTTATTTTCAGAAGTTTTGCCAGCAACTGGAGACAGGATTCTCTATGCAAGTATCAAAGGACTTTCTATAGGTACAGAGCCAGAGATGACAACTACTGAGAGAGCAGCCCCAAGTTATTCCAGTCTTATCATTGTACACAGCCTTCTGTGAAGTGTGGTCTGAAAGATTTTGGAATTAATCTATCACTACAATCCTCACCTCCAATTAAAAGCAAGTAAGCATGATCAAGAAGAGTTGATAAGG
>NW_027836345.1:0-268 GCF_054177405.1 Leptonychotes weddellii
GTCTGCCTTCGGCTCAGGTCATGATCCCGGGGTCCTGGGATCGAGCCCCGCATCGGGCTCCCTGCTCCGCGGGAAGCCTGCTTCTCCTTCTCCCACTCCCCCTGCTTGTGTTCCCTCTCTCGCTGTCTCTCTCTCTGTCAAATAAATACATAAAATCTTTTAAAAAATAGAAAAATAAAGATTTTATGTATTTATTTGAGAGAGAGAGCACAAGCAGGGGGGAGGGTGCAGAGGGAGAGGGAGAAGCAGACTCCCTGCTGAGCAGGGA
>NW_027836346.1:0-268 GCF_054177405.1 Leptonychotes weddellii
AATTCCCCCGTACAGCATATTGTTGGTGAGAACATTGCTCAAAGGTGTTTGGTATTGCTTACTTTTTGGTATGACATCTCCACAACATCTTCCTCTGAGGAACGTGTTGACGTCAGGTGATTTCTTCTAAACCAGTGCCCCGTAAAGCTGAGGCTCATTCATATGTAGGCTTTCCCGTAACCGCTCATGGTCCCCCCTTCCGGCTGGCTCATCCTGAAGCCACCTGCAGTTTTCCTGAACCAATGCCTACTCGTATGGACCTTCAGCA
>NW_027836347.1:0-268 GCF_054177405.1 Leptonychotes weddellii
TGGAGGGCTCTGGCGCATGGGAAACCAGTGGATATCTGTGCTACGGACTGAACGCTTGTATCCCCTCCAAAATTCATGTTGAAACCTAATCCCCAATATGATGGTATTTGGAGGTGGGGCTTTTGGGAGGAGGTGATGAGATCACGAGAGCAGAGTCCTCATGAATGGGACTGGTGCCCTTCTAAGGAGAGACCCCCCCCTTCCTCTCTCTCTCTCTGCCCTCCACCAAGTGAGGACACAATGAGAAGACCTATCTACAAACCAGGAA
>NW_027836348.1:0-268 GCF_054177405.1 Leptonychotes weddellii
GTAGGAATGCATTCTAAAGATGTTTGCTTCTCAAACCTTAATTTACTGTCATTTAACTTAATTAATGTCTCATATTTTTCCTACCAACTCTTTTAAACAGAAAAGTAAAATTTCCCTCAAAACCTCAATGAGATACCACCTCACACCAGTCAGAATGGCTAAAATTAACAAGTCAGGAAATGACAGATGTTGGCGAGGATGTGGAGAAAGGGGAACCCTCCTACACTGTTGGTGGGAATGCAAGCTGGTGCAGCCACTCTGGAAAACA
>NW_027836349.1:0-268 GCF_054177405.1 Leptonychotes weddellii
CCCTCCTGGTCCGGCTCTTGGTCCACCTGGGCCTCCTGCCTGAGACCCGGGGGCTCTCTGAGTACCTGGAGACCTAGGGAGCCCCAGGGGCAAGAGGACCTCCGAGCTCATCTGCGTCGGACCCACAGAGCTGGCCAGGGCTGGAAGTGCACACGCCCCGGGACCTGGGGCGCCGAAGCAGCTGGGGCCTAGGGGCGGGGGGGGGGGGGGGGCCACCGTGGGGCTCTGAGGCCGACAATGACCACAAGCTCTTCTCAAAGCAAACATC
>NW_027836350.1:0-2290 GCF_054177405.1 Leptonychotes weddellii
GGGGACTGACACTGGGCCTGTGATGGGTGAGAATGGGTCACCGGCCCCAGTGGCCTCTAGGGCTGTAGGTTGGGGAGCATGGACGTTGGCTAGGGCTGTGCTGCTCCAGGACAGAGTTGACTGATCAGTGGGGGACAAGAGCAATTGGATGGACTCCTGGATCTTTTGGGGCAGGCCCCAGCGATGGTGAATCAACTGCTGCTGGAGGTGAATTTTCTTTTCTTTTTTTTAAATTTTATTATGTTATGTTAGTCACCATACATCATTAGTTTTTGATGTGGTGATCCACGATCCATTGTTTTCGTATAACAGCCAGTGCTCCATGCAGTACGTGCCCTCCTTAATACCTACCACTGGGCTAACCCATCACCCCTCCCCTTCCCCTCTAAAACCCTGTTTGTTTCTCAGAGTCCATAGTCTCTCATGGTTCATCTCTCCCTCTGATTCCCCCCTTCATTTTTCCCTTCCTTCTCCTAATGTCCTCCATGCTATTCCTTATGTTCCACAAATAGTGAAACCATATGATAATTGACTTTCTCTGCTTGACTTATTTCACTTAGCATAATCTCTGGAGGTGAATCTTCTAGACTACTTTTTATCTAAAGATGAACATATGGACCAGTTCTGACTAATAAGATATATGAGAAAATTTGCTGGGGGCTTCTGGGGAAGAATTTGCATTCTGATTAAAGAAACTGGATATGAGAACTTGCTTCTAGCTCTCCAACCCATGACCGCTTCCTTCCTGCCTTGAATAAGAAGTGCAGATGTAATCTTTACATCTATTTTTTTAATTTAAAGTTGTTTATTTATTTATTTGAGAGAGAGAGGGAAGGAGGGAGAGAGAGAGATAGAGAACACATGAGCGGGGGGCGGGGAGGGGCAGAGGGAGAGGGAAAAGCCGACTTCCCACTGAGCAGGGAACCCAGCGTGGGGCTCGATCCCAGGACCCACATATCATGACCTGAGCTGAAGGCTGATGCTTAACCAACTGAACCACCCAGGTGCCCCTGTAATATTTACATCTAGAGCTGCCATCTTGTGATCCTGAGTTGATATGTCTAGGATAAAATATCCGCATCTGAGTATGATGGAGATGAATGGATAGTGGTTGGATGTTTGATGACATCAATAAACTGAAAGGAACCTGGAACCTCCTGGGTTTGACTATATTTTCTGAGCCAGAACACTTACATTTCTTCCAACTACCTTTCATTTTCATGTACCGTAGTTCTGGGTTATAGCTAGCTATTTCCTAGTTTCACCTAAGATGCAGTTTTCAATTCTATTTTCCTTTTTTTGAGGTGATTTTCTAGAAGAAAATCTTTCTCAGATTGAAAAAAATGTTTGATAATAAAATATGTTATGAAAGATGTGGGAAAAAGGCTTTATTACATACTTCTGGTTGGAACATAAAAAGGCACAAGCTTTTGGAGTGCAACTAGGGATAAGAAATGTAAAATGCACATAACCCTTGACCTAGCATTTCCTCTTCTATGAATTTATCTAATAGATAAACTCACAAAGCCTTATGTGTAAAGATGTTCACTGCATCATTATTTGTAACAGTGAAAGAGTGCAAACAACTTAAACATGAGGCTGGTTAATTAAATTATGATTTAGCCACACAATGGAATACACTATGCAACCATTAAAAAAGATGAGATCAGTATATATGCTCTTGCATATAAGTGAAACACGTGTATATAGTATCCTCTCATTTTTGTAAAAAAAATACGGGGAACACACAAATATATATTTATATTAATTATATATATATGACAGGATTGTTAAGGACCATCTTGGAGGCTGAGCACCAGACAGGCAGATGAAATCTCTCTCTAGTCTCCAATAGATTGTTACAAGGTACACTGTTTCTGTATTCCCTGTCAAGAGATGTCCTGCATGGCTAAGTGACAGTTGGGCTGTCTCTGTAATGTACCACCTGATATTTGCTTTCCATCTTTTCCTACCTCACTTCCATTTTCCCTGATTCTCTCTATAAATAATTCATACTTAAGTTTTCCTGGGCTCTGTTTTCTAGGGAACTGGGACTAACACCAAGAGTATAGCTTAAATATTTCATGATAAAAATTTTAAATGGGAGGGAAGAGAACAGAAAGTGCTCTTAAGATACGCAGGGCTTACAATAGCCAAACTGTGGAAAGAGCCAAGATGTCCATCGACAGATGACTGGATAAAGAAGATGTGGTATATATATACAATGGAATATTATGCAGCCATCAAAAGGAATGAGATCTTGCCATTTGCAACGACGTGGATGGAACTG
>NW_027836351.1:0-268 GCF_054177405.1 Leptonychotes weddellii
AACTTTCAAACCATCTTTTATAGGGTTCCCACTTGAATATTCATTTATTTATTCAAATCACATTTCATGTGCAAATTTCAAACCAGCTATGTGCCAGGTCTGTTTGGGGTGCTAGGGATACTACAGTGAACAAAACAAAGGTCCTTCTCTCTCTCTCTCTTCTTGTTTTTTGTTTTTTGTTTAATTTTTTTTTTTTTTTTATTTGAGAGAGAGAGAGGGAGAGCACATGAGAGGGGGAGGGCCAGAGGGAGAAGCAGACTCCCCGCTG
>NW_027836352.1:0-268 GCF_054177405.1 Leptonychotes weddellii
ACCAGGCACCTCTCTTCAAACTATTCTCAATATTTATTGATGGCACTTGCCTGAATCCATTATGAGTACGACATGTATGAAGGGATTTTTCTAACACCATTATTTTTTTTCCATTCTTTTTTTATTTTATTTTATTTATTTATTTGAGGGAGAAAATGAGATAGGAGAGCATGAGAGGGGGGAGGGTCAGAGGGAGAAGTAGACTCCCTGCTGAGCAGGGAGCCCGATGCGGGACTCAATTCCGGGACTCCAGGATCATGACCTGAGC
>NW_027836353.1:0-268 GCF_054177405.1 Leptonychotes weddellii
TCTATTAGAAAATGTTCATTCTTTGTCATTGTGCCTGAAGCCAATGTTACAAAGGTAACAATTATTTTAAAAATAGAGACATAAATTAAATAATACTAACTTACAAATTTAAAATTGAAACAATCCCCTACATGTTCTTCTTGGGCAGCGCTTCCTCGTCCCAAGAGATCAGTAGGTAAATGACATCCTATTTTCTCTGCACAACATGAATCGTGGGGGTAGGAGGGAATACAATAACATTCTTGCACCAAATAGCTTGGTCTCTCCA
>NW_027836354.1:0-268 GCF_054177405.1 Leptonychotes weddellii
AATAAGGAAAACTCCTTAAATTTTACAAAGTATCATAATATAATCTCATTTATGAAAATGGATGCAGGAATCTTAAAATATTAGCAATTTTAATTTGCCAATATATATAATAAGAAATGTGCCATGACCGAATAAGATTTTTTTCATGAATTCAAGCATGCTTAATATTAGAAAATACTTGGGGCGGAGCAAGATGGCGCAGGAGTAGGAGACCTGGATTTCGTCTCCTCTCAGGAATTCAGCTGGATAGGGATCAAACCATTCTGAA
>NW_027836355.1:0-268 GCF_054177405.1 Leptonychotes weddellii
TCCCTTTTGCTTATCCCAGTTAAAGTTTCTATCCCCAGAACTATGACCTAATCAAATGCTCTGGCTCCTAGTTCTACCTCACTCTTCTAGTGATGGGGTTGGCAGGGGGCAGAATGGAGCTGAAAGGGCCTTGATCCTCTATAGAAGACAGCATTTTTCCTCTTCTTATTCTTTTTTCCTCATTTTCAAGGCCAATGGCTAAGTAGAGATGCAACTGTCCGCCCAAGGAGAGGAAATCTACCAAGCATCCTTAAAAAAAAAAAAAAAA
>NW_027836356.1:0-268 GCF_054177405.1 Leptonychotes weddellii
AGTTGCTGTGGAATGCAATATGGTGAGTCCTTAAAAAATTTAAAGTAGAATCACCATAGGGCGCCTGGGTGGCTCAGTCGTTAAGCGTCTGCCTTCGGCTCAGGTCATGATCCCGGGGTCCTGGGATCGAGCCCCGCATCGGGCTCCGTGCTCGGCCAGGAGCCTGCTTCTCCCTCTCCCACTCCCCCTGCTTGTGTTCCCTCTCTAGCTGTCTCTCTCTCTCTCTGTCAAATAAATAAAATAAAATCTTTAAAAAAAAAAAAAAAAA
>NW_027836357.1:0-268 GCF_054177405.1 Leptonychotes weddellii
GACACTGGGGAAAGGGCTCTCTGAGAGCAATGAGTGGGCCAAGTTCCCTCTCCTCGCAACTGGGCCGAGCATCAGCCCTTCGAGTGGCTTTCAGAAAGGTTTACGAGGCTAAGGCTTTTCTGTTTGCTGTGACAACTGCCACATCATAAACAACATGCTATCTTGCATGATCGCATTTGATTCATGCAACTGTCCTAGGAGACAGGTACGGAGAGCCCATTGTATGGATTCAGATTTTCAGCCTGACCTGCCCATCGTGGCACCAGTC
>NW_027836358.1:0-268 GCF_054177405.1 Leptonychotes weddellii
CTTCAGGTCTAGGGAGGTACATATCTACAGGAGCCCTCTCCCAAGGATACTGCAACCAGATAACCTATCTCTCTCTGGAGTAGAGATGCCCTGGAGGGATTGTGAGATGGGACAGAAGTGAGAAATGGCTCTGACCAAACTGCCGGAGTCCAGCTCCAGCCGGGGTGGGTCTCTCGTAGGAAAGGACGGCGTTGGCGAAAGAGGAGACACAGACACAGGGTCATGTTGCAAGCATCTCCTCCTGACAGCCTTGGAGGAACTTTATTTA
>NW_027836359.1:0-268 GCF_054177405.1 Leptonychotes weddellii
ACATGTTCTCACCATACTGGAAAAAGATAATCATGTGAGGTGATAGATGTATTAATTAGCTTGTCCATGGTAATCATTTCACAATGTATATATGTATATCAAACCATCACATTGTACACCTTATATATATACATTTTTAATGTGTTACTTATACCCCAGAAAACTGGTGGGGGGAAAAAGAAGCACCCAACAATGAAAGTCAAGAACAAGATGGCTTCACTGGGGAATTCCACGAAACATTTAAAGAAAAAATAATACCTATTCTTCT
>NW_027836360.1:0-13409 GCF_054177405.1 Leptonychotes weddellii
TCTATGGTCAAATAATCTTTGACAAAGCAGGAAAAAACATGCAATGGAAAAAAGACAATTCTTCAATAAATGGTGTTGGGAAAATTGGACAGCTATATACAGAAGAATGAAACTGGACCATTTTCTAACACCATACACAAAGATAAACTCAAAATGGATGAAAGACCTCAATGTGAGACAGGAATCCATCACAATCCTAGAGGAGAACATAGGCAGTAACCTCTATGATATCGCCCAAAGCAACTTCTTTCAAGATACATCTCCAAAAGCTAGTGAAACAAAAGCAAAAATGAACTTTTGGGATTTCATCAAGATAAAAGACTTCTGCGCAGCAAAGGAAATAGTCAGCAAAACAAAGAGGCAACCCATAGAATGGGAGAAGATATTTGCAAATGACACTACAGACAAAGCGCTGATTTCCAAGATCTATAAAAAACTTCTCAAATTCAACACCGAAAAAACAAATAATAAAGTCAAAAAATGGGCAGAAGACATGAAGAGACAGTTCTCAAAAGAACACATACAAATGACTAACAGACACATGAAAAAAGGTTCATCATCATTAGCCTTCAGGGAAATTCAAATCAAAACCACATTGAGATACCATCTTACACCAGTCAGAATGGCAAAAATTGACAAGGCAAGAAACAACAAATGTTGGAGAGGTTGTGGAGAAAGGAGAACCCTCTTACACTGTTGGTGGGGATGCAAGTTGGCACAGCCACTTTGGAAAACAGTGTGGAGGTGCCTCAAAAAATTAAAAATAGAGCTACCCTATGACCCAGCAATTGCACTCCTGGGTATTTACCCCAAAGACACAGAAGTAGTGAAAAGAAGGGCCATATGCACCTCAATGTTCATAGCAGCAATGTCTGCAATAGCCTAACCAGAAAGAGCCGAGATGCCCTTCAACAGAGGAATGGATAAAGAAGATGTGGTCGATATATACAATGGAATATTACTCAGCCACCAGAAAGGATGAATACCCAACTTTTACATCAGCATGGATGGGACTGGAGGAGATTATGCTAAGTGAAATAAATCAAGCAGAGAAATATTATCCATAACCATATTATCATATGGTTTCACTTATTTGTGGAACATAAGGAATAGCATGGAGGACATTAGGAGATGGAAGGGAAAAATGAAGGGAAGGAATCGGAGGAGGAAACGACCCATGAGAGACTGTGGACCCTGAGAAACAAACTGAGGGTTTTAGAGGGGAGGGGGTGGGGTGATGGGTTAGCCCAGTGATGGGTATTAAGGAGGGTACATACTGCATGGAGCACTGGGTATTATAGGAAAACAATGAATCATGGATCACTACATCAAAAACTAATGATGTATTGTATGGTGACTAACATAACATAACGTAATAAAATAAAATAACGAAAAGAATTACACATGTTTGTCTTTTGCCCTAATTTTCTGGATCCTGAAGGTTATCTCACACTTTGAATGATACTATAAAATTGCTTCAAGGAAGACATTATCAGCTAACTCAGAGAAATTTTTTTTCAGGGAGTGGAGAATTTTTTTTTGAGTCTCCTACTTTTTTTTATTATTATGTTCAGTTAGCCACTGTAGAGTAAGTACATCATTAGTTTTTGATGTAGTGTTCAATGATTCATTAGTTACATATAACACCCAGTGCTTATCACAACACCTGCCCTCCTTAATACCCATCACCCTGTTATGGGTGCTTTGGGATGCATGTGCCCCTTCATTTCATTACATCTGTATCTTTGGGGTAAAAACCTAGTAGTGAACTGCTGGGTCATAGGGTAGCTCTATTTTTAACATCTTGAGCAACTTCCATACTGTTGTCCAGAGTGGCTATATCAGCTTGCATTCCCACTAACAGTGTAGGAGGGTTCCCCATTCTCCACATCTTCGCCAACATTTGTTGTTTCCTGTTTTGTTAATTTTTGCCATCCTAATTGGTGTAAGGTGGTATCTCATTGTGGTTTTGATTTGTATTTCCCTTACGGTTAGTGATGTTGAGAATTTTATTATGGGTCTGTTAGCCATTTGTATGTCTTCTTCGGAGAAGTGTCAATTCATGTCTTCTGCCCATTTTTTGACTGGGTTATTTGTGTTTTGAGTTTTGAGTTTGAGAAGTTCTTTACATATTTTGGATATCATCCCTTTATCTGTACTGTCATTTGCAAATATCTTCTCCCATTCCGTGGGCTGCCTCTTACTTTTATTGACTGTTTCCTTTGCTGTGCTGAAGCTTTTTATCTCCACTCAGCACTGGACAGATCATCTAAACAGAAGATCAACAAAGAAACAAGAGCTTTGAATGACACATTGGACCAGATGGACTTCGTAGATATATACAGGACATTCCACCCTAAAACAACAGAATACTCATTCTTCTCAAATGCACATGGAACTTTCTCAAAAATAGACCACATCCTGGGTCACAAATCAGGTCTCAGCCAATGTCAAAAGACTGAGATTATTCCCTGCGTGTTGTCAGACCACAATGCCTTGAAACTGGAACTCAATCACAAAAAAAATTTTGGAAGGAATTCAAACACTTGGAAGTTAAGGGGCATCCTGCTAAAGAATGATTAGGTCAGCCAAGAAATTAAAGAAAAACTTAAACAATTCATGGAAACCTATGAGAATGAAAACACTTCAGTCCAAAACCCATGGGATACTGGCTTTAGGCGGTCCTAAAGGGGAAATACATAGCCATCCAAGCCTGTTTCAGAAAATTAGAAATATCCCAAATGCACAAGCTAACCTTATACCTAAAGAAGCTGGAGAAAGAACAGCAAATAAAACCTAAACCAAGCAGGAGAAGAGAGAAATAAAGATTAGAGCCGAGATCAATGAAATAGAAACCAGAAAAACAGTAGAACAGATCAACAAAATTAGAAGCTGGTTCTTTGAAAGAATTAATAAGATTGATAAACCCCTGGCCAGACTTACCAAAAAGAAAAGAGAAAGGACCCAAATTAATAAAATCATGAATGAAAAGGGAGAGATCATGACTAACACCAAGGAAATAGAAACAATTATTAGAAATTTTTACCAGTGACTATAGGCCAACAAATTAAGAACCTGGAAGAAATGGATGCCTTCCTGGAAACTTAAAAACTACCAAGACTGAAACAGGAAGAAATAGACAATCTGAATAGACCAATAACCAGTAAAAAAATTGAAGCAGTAATCAAAAATCTCCCAAAAAACAAAAGTCCAGGGCCAGATGGCTTCCCAGGGGAATTCTACCAAACATTTAAAGAAGAAATAATACCTATTCTACTGAAGCTGTTCCCAAAAATAGAAACAGAAGGAAAACTTCAAAACTCCTTCTATGAGGCCAGCATTACCCTGATCCCAAAACCAGGCAAAGACGACATCAAAAAGGAGAATTACAGACCAATATCCCTAATGAACATGGATGCCAAAATACTCAACAAGATCCTAGCTAATAGGATACAACAGTACATTAAAAGGATTATTCACCATGATCACGTGGGTTTTATTCCTGGGATGCAAGGGTAGTTCACCATTCACAAATCAATCAATGTGATAATCAATAAAAGACAAGACAAGAACCATATGATCCTCTCAATTGATGCAGAAAAACATTTGACAAAATACATCATCCGTGCCTGATTAAAACTCTTAAGATTATAGGGATAAAGGGAACAATCCTCAATATCATAAAAACCACCTATGAAAAGCCCACAGCAAATATCATTATCAATGGGGAAAAGCTGAGAGCTTTTCCCTGAAGGTCAGGAACACAACAGGGATGCCCACTCTCACCACTATTGTTCAACATAGTACTAGAAGTCCTAGCCTTAACAATCAGACAACAAAAAGAAATAAAAGGCAAACAAATTGGCAAAGAAGAAGTAAAACTCTCCCTCTTTGCAGAGGGGAGAAATTCTTTAATGAATTGGGAGTTTTTGTGATCTTAGATGCTGTTTAAATGAAATATTTGGTTTAATAAATTTTTCAACTTTTCAATGAGTCACACTAGTTTGTCAATAAATATCAGATATAAATAGGACTATTTACTTGTTCAGTGTTCACACTTTCTACTTAACAAAATCCAAAAACACATTGTTGTGGTTTTTTTCTTAAGATTTATTTATTTATTTTAGAGAGACAGAGAGAGAGCACATGAGTGGGGGGAAAGGAAGTGGGAGAGGGAGAAATAGAATCTCAAGCAGACCCTACCCACCCCCCCCCCCACACCCAGCCCGTAAGCGCAAGGTCTGCTGCAGGGCTGGATTTCATGACCCTGAGATCATGACCTGAGATGAAATCAAGGGTCCGATGTTTAATTGACTGAGCCACCCAGGCACCACAGTGTTGCTGGGTTTTCTTAATCCATCATTCTGAACTACTCAGAAATGTATTTAAATGTTTTATCTTTATAAAAAAGACAGGAATAAATGTCTCCTTGTATTCTGTGTCAAGGAAGTACTTATTTGTAGAAGTTCTCAGAGTTGATAGGAGCTCACACAGTTTAGCTCATTTGTTCCCCATTACAGCCTTTTGAAGACCAAGAGGATATCATGACCCTTTTGATATGACAATTCAACATACAAATAAACCTCTGCAACTAAGAGATTAAGTGTTTTGCCTTAATTCTCACAATAAATGATTTCCAAAGCTAAGACTCTATGTTAAATATTTGTTTTAAAAAGTTAAACACTCTACAGGATCAGGACCATATACTCTTCCCATTGGAAAAAATGTTTTCCAAATTTCAAGAATTTCCCTTCATAGGTAAAACAATAGAAACAATAAAATGTGCTTATCAAGATTTAGGTTATTGTAATTTGAGAGGCTTAGACAATGTTTAGAGAAGAACTTAATTTCCCTGTGTTAGATTAATGACTCCATTAAAATCCTAAATTTTGATAAGTGCCTTCAATTCTGCAAAATTGCAGAAAATAAAACAACTACTCTTCAATCCACTGCCAAGCCAGAATGTAATGTAAGACATTTTAAATTCTACCATTGTTTACTGTTGCTCAGATATTTTAGTGTCTTCATTTCTAATTGTTATTGCTTTATTCAGAGCACATCACTCACTTTATGTCCTAACATAATCAGCATGCATTTTCCCTGGAATGTGCTGGGTTACATTAAAAAGCAATGATAGCAACTATGTGATAAATATTTGATACTTTAGTATCATGTATTCATAGCATTTATCTAAAAAGCTGTTATAAAAAATATATGCCTCTCAAAGTTATATCACTTACAGTTTAAAAGGAGTACCCATTTATCCTGCTGCCCATACATTATTCATAATCGTTCCATGCACACCACTCTGTAACTATGACTGGAAGGTAAGTGCAACCATAAATGATGCTGGATGCTTAAAATTATTTCTGTAGAAGTTAAACCACTTAACTTTTTTTCCTTGAAAACTTGTAAATGTATCATTAGAGTAGGATTGATTATCTGTAGTTTGAAAGTGTGGATTGTTATAGAGAAATGATATCCACTGTCAACACTAAAATTTAGAAGTGGTATTAAGACTGCTAGCAGTGATATTGAAGATATGCATCTCCCAGAAGACAGATCAGTGGTATCACTTCAGATTTCCAGCAAGAAAGATCTGGGGACAGTCTTCCATGGTATTCGAGGATGAGGAAGTAACCGCCATACAGTGAACTTGCCCCACCCCTACTGCACTCTCCTCCTCTATGCTAACTCTGTTGGTCCTGGGACATAGAAAACCATCTGTTCAGGACATGAAGACGGTGCCCAGGAATTCACCTCATGTAGTTTTGACAATTTGAGGCCTGGCCTGGTTGAAAGTTGAACTTGTGGTTCAAAGGGGAGAAAGGGGACCAAAATTGTTTGCAGTTTACCAAATACATTCACACTATTCCTCCCACTCAGCTGTCCTCTTTTTGGTGTTGCTAAGGAGAGGCTGGGATGGAAAGCCAAAGGAGCAGCCTACATTGGAGAGGCAGAGAAAGTATGGGGCCCTAGGGTGCCCCAGGGGAGCTTGCATCTATTCCAAAGCAAAGATGGAATCAAAGCATTATTCCTCCTTCATCCCCCACCTGACTGAATTAATATGCTTCCCTAAGCATCTACTCAATATCAGAGTTGTGACTCAGCCACCAAAGGGAGTGGACCTAGGACTTTTTAAATCAAGTTTATTGCTTCAACCTTTAATTTTACACTCTAATAAAATTATCTTTTACTTGCAGAGGTAAATATCTTATTGATTCTCTTCAACAATTTTACACCTTTAGTTTACTTCACCTGTATCTACAGATGAGTGCAAAACATAAAGTGATTTTAGGTCAGGACACATGTGACTAGATGAAATAATCTGATGTTCAATTATGTTTCACACGAAATAAATTAAAGCCATCGATTTTCCCATGAGTTCTTATAAAATCTTCCAGATATGAAGTTCCAGATATGAAGTATGTCATTGTCAAAAAAAAGAGAAGTTTAGAGAGTGCAAATTCTGTTCTAACTGGTTACTGAGAACATGTTTGGGGTATCTTGTCTGCCATAACAGGGCTATCTATGCTTCTCATGCTGACAGCACATGCTCTTCTTTGTATTGCAAAATAAGTTTCATCTAGCAGTGACAGTCACTCTGCAAAAGTTGACCTGAGGTCTCATCCAACACTGCTCTCCCCATGGCTCACTTCTCTCTGTCCACAAGGATTGTGTTTTCCTTGAAAAGTCAAAGTTTCTACCTTTGCACTTAATTCTCTTTCTTCCCAGGGAACATTTCTTTTCATTTGTCATATGTGTATTCTCATTTTCACTTCAGATATCTTTTTAACTAGTTTCTCAGAGGTGTCTAGGGAGCCTCTCCAAAGATGCTTAAGCTGCATCTCCATTCAAAATTACTTACATAATACTTATTATTAATTAACTTCCTTGTTTATTTTACTATGTTTCCCTCTCCAATAAGAACATAAGCAATGGGGCGCTTGGGTGGCTCAGTTAGTTAAGCAACTGACTCTTGATTTCAGATCAGGGCATGATCTCAGGATTTGTGAGATCAAGCCTGGCCTCAGGCTCTGCCCTGGGCATGGAGCCTGCTTAAAGTTCTCTCTCTCTCCCTCTCCTTTCACCCCTCCCCTCTCTCTAAAACAAACAAACAAAAAAGAATATTTGCTTCATTCATTAGCTTTTCATAGTGACTAGGCTCATACCTGAACAATGCAATAAGATTTTATGTGATGCAGTCATATGTTGAGAAATATAGCTGTGGAATGGAAAATTGAAAAAAAGTTGGCAAAATGAAGTTTTCAGTGATTCTGAATAGGAGGAAGAAAAGAATAAGCAATAACGTTACTTATGATTTTTTTAAAATGAACATTCTTTTCTAGATTTGAAAAGGAAAAGATAAATAGGAAAGAGCAAATCTAGAAAAGAATTTTAAGTAAGATCTTGAGAACAAGTGTCTATTTACATTCTTTCATTATTATCTTTTAGGAAGTGTCTGGGGATTTTATTTATCATGTCACACAGGCTACATTTTGTAGTTCAAGGAATATTTTCCCTTGATAGTCAGTTGAGACAGTAAAACAAACTTGAATATTTTAGAGGTAGTTCCAGGAGATTGGACCAAAGGTTATAATGCAGGGTAGCTGGAAGAAAGGCAGGCAGAAACAAAGGGAGCCCACCCTAAGAGGAAACCACCCTTAAAAGGATTTTACACCACCCTGGAAGGAGTCTTCCATCATGACAAAAATCTGATTGGGTGACAGGCTTATGAAGGATTTATCAGATTAAAACAGCCCATCAACAAGCCCATAAAAACTCCTAGACTTAGAAACTCCAGTGACAACCCTTTTGGGACCCCTCCTCTTCAGGAGCTTTGTAATATTGCTCAATAAACTTTGCTGCCCACCACTCTTCATCTGGTCTACCTCTTCATTCTTCAAAAGCTGTGTGACCAAGAACTGAGGGCACAGAAGGAAAATAAATCCTGCAACAATTACACAGGAGAAAGACAAATGGACGCTTTCCTAGGCAGCATTGTAATTCAAAAATGTGATTTGTTGTGGCAATATGTAGTGCAGTAAATAGAAGTTATTGAAGAAAAAGGGAAAGAATGGATCATGAAGATCTAATATGAGAACGCATTAAACAATTGCAGAGTCCCAGCTACCAGTTGAATTACTGGCTCTGGTTGTTGATAAAGGCCTCTTTTCTAGTCCTTAAACATGAGTGACATTTCTTCTTCTGACAATTTACTTACCACCAGCATTCATTTGGTTCAACTGAATATGTACTCCCTTATAGTAAGGATTTGATATCTAATATTCTCCACAGAAACCATCCAGGGAATCTTAGCAAAGAAGGCAGCCAGAAGCATAGTCTGTTTGTGGCCAAAAGTGACAACATAATTTTCAAAATGGGAAATGATGATTACAAATGAGTAGAACACATGTAACAGTGGCAAGATATGTGAGCAATGCTGATTTGGGGTATGATGGGTTGGTTGTAAAACAAATGTTTCTAATATTTGGATATATTAAACAATCTAAATTATGCAAAATCTCTATTGTACTATTTATTGGGTAACTACTAGTAAGTAAAAGTCCAAACAGGCTGTTCCCATAAAAAGAAGCTACAATATTCATGTAACGGGTATATTAAAACATCATAATTTATTGTGTTTAAACATGAGTATCAACTTTTTTCAATAACTACACCCCTAAAATGATATATGTAAACCTTGTCTTTCTCCTGCTGAGTAGTAGCTCACTAAAAAGTCAATTACTGAAATCCATCAGTTCTCAATCCGTTTTGATTATTAAAAATTACAGTATGATTAATATCCTACACTATTTCAAGATTTTAACTTCAAATTTGCTTCAAACTTTGTCTCTTCCTCTTCATTTTCTCCTTTTTTTCATTATTTATTAATTTGAGATAGAGAGAGGGAGAGAGAACATGAGCAGGAAGGTCAGGGAGAAGGAGAAAGAATCTCAGGCAGACTCTGAGCTGAGCATAGAGCCCAATGTGGGGCTCACTCGCACAACCCCGAGATTGTGACCCTGAAATCATGACCTGAGCCAAAACCGAGAGACAGACACTCAACTGCCTGTACCACCCACATGTCCCTTCACCTTCTCCTTTTTAAACAAACTTTCTAGGCATTAAACATAGGAGGGGAAGTTTGACCATATATAAGAATGTATCTGTTATCTTTACATATGATATAGTCTTATCATTAAAAGGGGATGAGTTTAAAGACAAATCCAAACAAGAGATTTTTATTCTTTGGGGAATTATCATATCTTATATAAATGCTCCTTTATTTTGAGCATACATGATAAAATTAATGGAAGGACAATATTTTTACTTACATTTTTAATACCAAAACCACATATTTAAGTAGCATCATATTTCTAAGTATATACAAATACCTTTCTGTTTAATTGAAGGATGCAAAAATAAAGTCCAAGAAACCAAATAAATCAATACCAATCAGTTATACCTGTATTACCTTGGGTATTTTTATTCTATAATTTTACCTATTAAAACCTTAGAAAACTGCATATGTATATTTATATATTGTTCTTGTTTCCTATACATTTAATTCTCCATTGTATCAACATACCACATTTTATTTATTCATTTGCTTACTAGTCAATTTTTTACTATTCATGCTCCTTATACTCATGTGCCCTTAGTGCTTCTCTGGGGTAGACACTAGAATTATAAATGTGGAGATACAGAGTATGCCCAGTTTCACTGTTAACTACATTCTTCTAAATTACCCTTCAAAGTGATTTACCAATTTACACTATAGGCAAAAAGTACCCATTTTCTCCATCACCAACACTTAATATGGTTAAAGCATTCATTTATGTCAACAATAGAAAGGAAAAGTTAGCTCATTACAATTTTAATATTCTTATATATGGTGAAATTGAACAACTTTTTATTATAGTATCAGCCATTTGAGAGCCATTTTTTCTGAATTGCTTCATCATAACATTTGCCCACTTTTCAACTTATTTTTATTTGATTGCTTCTAATTAACTTGAAATGCTGTAAGACAAATTTGTTTATTTTGAAGTATTTATGTTATTGTTTTGCTTTATTCATTTTTCTTTAATGTGTATGTCTATGTGTGTTTTGTGTGTGTGTATGTGGAGTTTATTTAGTATATTTAGTGTGTGTATGTGTAGTCTATTTAACCTTTTTCAACATAGTTTTATAAATAAGGAATTCAATTATTCAATTATTCCCAAATGATTTATTGGAGACTCTCATTCTATTTCTCTAAATAGATTCTAATTCCTGTTGCAACAGATAGAATTATTAAATCACTCACCATACCTGTCTTTATTTAACTTTGAATTCAGCTTATCCAGAGTGAGATGAAGTATTTGGCTGCATAATCCTTATGGAATCAATGTTAAGAACAAATAGAACTGCAAAATAATAATAATTAATAATAATAATAATGTCTTTACAGTAATCATATTATTAGTGGTGGCATTAGTATATTTGTTTTCATTCTTTGATATATGAGTTTAGGGGATTTTTCTACAGGGGAGAAAAGAAATGTGTCAACTGAAGGTGAGTGAGGTTATGTAAAAACACTCTAGTCCTAAATTTGAATTATAAGTGTCATTATGAATTCATGATGTAGAATATCACAAATATATATACACAGAAGACTTTCACTGTGGTAGGAGGAGAAGCTTTTGGCACACCAACCCTTATGCCCTTATGCCAAGAATAACTGAAAAAGTAGAATAAAACACAAACATGTTTGCAAATGTCCAAGATCTGCTGAAACAATAAATGCCAAAGGGCAAAGAATCTACAATGAGACCAAGGTTGCCAATGTGAGATCACAGTCTTGCCCTGATTTTCCCTGAGGACATTTGTTGACATTGATCACAACTACACAGCTGAGTATCCAGATTTGCACTAATTTGTTCCAGGAAGCAGTCACTGATGGGGACAAGAAATCGACAAAGATTTTGGCCATTTCTCAAAGCTGAAAAGACAAAGATGAAGACTAGACATTTCTTCTAAAACATTTGCTGCATTCTGTATTCTCTGAAAAATAGATCAGAGCTTTGGGGGTCTTCTGTTAAAGTTCAAACCTTCCAAGGGAAGGGGCCAGTGTGAGTGGCAAGAGGAGTAAATCAGCCTGGACTTAAATCAGCTCAGTTGTGGGTACATTTCTGAGTCTGACTTGACTGGACCTGAAATGGATAATTTTGTACCTGCCCATCATGGTTTTCAACCATACCCACACTTTTGATTCCCAGATATGTGGGCAGCACAGTACAAATCAGGCAATGTTTCCACAATGTGGATGCCTTAGGAACTTGTCTCACAATTACTGAATAATTTCAGTGTCCCCATGGCCTATTTTAAAGCATTCAGTTACTGGGCCAGTATCCTAGCCAAATTAATGACAGAACAACTGAAGTTTTCCACAGAGCTCCATCATTTCTCAGCCTTGTAATAAGCCATGAACAGTGCACTCCAAAGTCTGTTCTGACTAGTATGCATACATTTCTTCCACAGAAAAGGGTTTCCTCCCTCAGAAACACTCTTGCATCTAGTAGTTCACTAATTGGAGCACAGACTCCAAGGTTGGGGTCTTAAGGTCCTAGAATCTAGAAACACTATGCAGTGAAGGGCCAGCCCCCTTCAAGAAGAAAGCACAGTTTTTCATTGTTGTTAAAAATGTTAGCATCTGGGGGGGCGGAGGAAGATGGCGGAGTTGTAGGAGACCTGGATTTCATCTGCTTTCAGGAATTCAGCTGGATAGGGATCAAACCATTCTGAACATCTACAAACTCAACAGGAGATCGAAGAAAAGAATAACAACAACTCTCTGAACTGAAAAGCGACCACTTTCTGGAAGGTAGGACGTGCGGAGAAGTGAATCCAAGGTGATATTCGGGAGATTAGACAGCAGGGGAGGGGGCCTCGGTCGGCCGCTTCTGACAAGTGATGGAGTCGTGGAGCACAAAATCGGAACTTTTAGAAATCTGCTCCACTGAGGGACGTTGCTTCAGTGGCTAAGCGGCAGGGTGAAACCCTTGCTGGGAAAGTGTGGTCTCAGGACCCTTGGGGTCACAGAAAGCCTGGGGGTGCCTGAGTGTAGCAGAGCTCCCAGGTATCAGAGCAGGGAAGCCAGCTGCAAAGACAGAGCCGAGGAGCGGGCTCTCAGCTCAGGGTTGCCATAAAACCGTGATCCGCGGCACTGTCGGGCCACTGCTCCTCCAGCAGTGACCCAACAAGCAGCAGATCCAGGGAGACTCCTCTTCCTCCCCCTGGGAGGAGCGGCACCAGAGCGCACCACAGGGATCTGCTGGGTTTGGAGACTCCACACGGGGTCAGGTGCCAGAGAGAAACACTTGGTCACAGGCCGGGTGAGCACAGGCCAAAGACCAGGGAGAAAGGAGTGACTGACTGCTTTTATCTGGGGGCTCACTGAGGAGTGGAGCCCCGAGCTCTCGGCTCCTCCAGGGCGGAGATTGGGAGGCCGCCATTTTCACTCTTGTCCTCCAAAGCTGTACAGAGAGCTTGCAGGGAACAAAAGCTCCCGAGAGCAAACCCGAGCAGATTATTTAGCCCGGCCCAGCAAGGGCGGGGCAATTCTGCCTCCGGCAAAGACATTTGGGAACCACGGAAACAGGCCCCTCCCCCAGAAGAAAGCAAGAACAGCCAGCCACGACCAAGTTTACTGATCAATGAGAATGGCAGAACTTCAGCACTAGGGGAATACTGCACATAGAATTCATGGCTTTTTTCCATGATTCTTTAGTCTTTCAAAGTTAATTTTTTTTAACTATCTTTTCTCTTTTTTTTTTGAATTTTTCTTTTCCCCTTTTTCAACCAACATCAATCCCTTTTTTAAAAATTTTTTTTTATTTTTCATTTGTAGAGTCATATTCTATCCTGTCATGGTAGTTACCCTTATTTTTGTATATATATATATAAGTTGTTCTCCCTTTAAAATTTTGAGATATAGTTTCTTCAACAAGATCAAAATATACCCTAAATCTCTAGTGTATGGCTTTGTTCTAGTCTCCTGCCTGATCACATTCTCTCCTTTTTTTTTAATCCTCTTTTTTTTTCAACCAACTTCTTATCAATTCCTTTTATAAAATCTTTTATAATTTTCACCTTTACAGTCATATTCCATCCCTTCATCATATCAACCCTTATTTTTGTACATATATAAATTTTTCTTTCTTTCTTTTTTTTTTTTTTTTAAGATTTTATTTATTTATTTGAGAGAGAGAATGAGATAGAGAGAGAGAGCATGAGAGGGGGGAGGGTCAGAGGGAGAAGCAGACTCCCTGCCGAGCAGGGAGCCCGATGCGGGACTCGATCCCGGGACTCCAGGATCATGACCTGAGCCGAAGGCAGTCGCTTAACCAACTGAGCCACCCAGG
>NW_027836361.1:0-2289 GCF_054177405.1 Leptonychotes weddellii
AGGACCATCTGAACATCTTAACAGGATTTTGAATTGAAATTCCAGGGCTGGTTTTTTGTTTTTTGTTTTTTTTTTAAACGTGTTTACAAAGAGTTACCTCTTTTTTTTTTTTTTTAGAGAGCGAGCGAGAGAGAAACAGCATGAGAGGGGAGAGGGTCAGAAGGAGAAGCAGACCCCCCGCTGAGCAGGGAGCCCGATGCGGGACTCGATCCCGGGACTCCAGGATCATGACCTGAGCCGAAGGCAGTCGCTTAACCAACTGAGCCACCCAGGCGCCCTTTCTCTGAACTCTTGAACCCCACATGTTAGTGATGTTATATGCATAGTAGTAGGAAGAAGTCATCATAATATTTTAGGTAATGTTTCTAGATTAAAGATAGTTTGGTCATTCTAAGTACATTTATATAAATATTTCAGAAAGTTCTGTGATAGGTTATGTATTTTAATTTTAATTTTATTAGAGACTCCGTTTAGAACAGTTGTAAGTTTATAGTAACATTGAGAGAGAGGTACAGAGACTTCCCATGTACCCACTGCCCCCACACATGCATATCCTCCTCTGTTATTGACATTATTCACCAGAAAGGTACATTTGTTTTACTGAGGATAAACCCACAATGACATATTAAAATTCAGTTTATCTTAGGGCTCACTCTTGGTGTTGTACATTTTATAGGTTTGGACATATATATGACAAATATCTTATCATTATAATATCATATATAGTATTTTTATTGCCCTTAAAGTCCTCTGTGATCTCCCTATCCATCTTCCCACCTCTACCTAGCCTTGGGAAGCACTGATCTTTTTATTGTCTCCATGGTTCCTTTTCCAGAATGTCATACAGTTGGAATCGCACAGTAGCAGCCTTCGCAGATTGGCTTTTTTCAAGTAATATATATTTAACGTTCCCCCTATCTTTTCATGGTTTGATAGCCCATTTCTTTTTAGCAATGAATAATATTCTATTGCCTGGATATATCCATTTATTTACCCATGTAACTACTGAAGGACACCTTGGTAGCTTCCATCTTAACAGTTTTGTATAAATCCTCTATAAATATCCTTGTGCAGGTTTTTATGTGGTCATAAGTTTTCAAGTCCTTTGGGTAAATACCAAGGAGCACAGCTGCTGGATCATATGGTAAGAGTATGTTGAGTTTTGTTAAGACACAGCCAAAATGTCTTCCAAAGTGGCTGTACCACTTTTTGTATTCCCACCAGGAATGTATGAGAGTTCCTTTTGCTCCCCATCTTTGCCAGCATTTGGTACTGTGAGTTCTCAATTTTGGCCATTCCAATAGATCTATAGTGGTATATCTTTTTGTTTTAATTTACATTTCCCTGATGACATCTGATGTGGTATGTCTTTTCATATGCTTATTTGCCATCTGTTTATCTTATTTGGTGACATATCAGTTAAAGTCTTTGGCCTATTTTTTTAATTGGGCTGTTTTTTGTTTGTTTGTTTGTCTGTGTAGTTTTAATAGTTCTTTGCATATTTCAGTTAACAGTTCTTTATCAGATGCATCTTTTGCAAATATTTTCTCCCAGTCTATGGTTTATCTTCTGATTCTCTTGATAATTACCTTTTGTAGAGCAGAAGCTGTTTTTTTAATTTTAATAAAGTCCAGTTTATCAATTATTTCTTTTATGGCTCAGGTATTTGGTGTCATAACTAAAAAGGCATCACCATACCCAATGTCATCTAAGTTTTCTCCTATGTCATCTTCTAGGAGTTTTAGTTTTTCATTTATGTTTAAGTATATGACCCCTTTTGAGTTATATTTTGTGAATGACATAAAATCTGTGTCTAGATGATGCTGATGATGAATGCATGTGGAAGTTCAGTTGTTCCAGGACCGTTTATTGAAAAAGCTATCTTTCTTCCTTTGTATTGCCTTTATTAAAGACAAACCCTTTGCTCTTTGACAAAGATTAGCTGACTATATTTATGCAGGTCTATTTTTGGGATCTCTATTCTATTCTATCGATCTATTTGCCTATTCTTTCATCAGTATCACAGTCTCTTGATTACTATAGCTTTATAGTAAGTCTTAAAGTCAGATAGCATCAGTCCTCCAACTTTGTTCTTTTCTTTCAGTACTGTGCTGGCTATTTTGAGTCTTTTGACTCTAGATAAAAACTGTGCTATGGTGAGTGCTGTGAATTGTGTAAGACTGTTGAATCACAGACCTGTACCTCTGAAACAAATAATATATTATATGTTAAAAAAAAAAAAAAAAAAGGAAGATAGTAGGAAGGGAAAAATAAAGGGCACGGGAAACC
>NW_027836362.1:0-268 GCF_054177405.1 Leptonychotes weddellii
CACAGTTATAGTGATGTATTAGGTGTTCCTTGGCATAGCAAAAGCTTTCAAAAACCTACTTGCTTTTTGTTTTTTTTTTTTGGTCAGAGTTTGAGTGCCTTTACAAAACAAAACAAAAGGTCTCTTCTGGCCATTTATATTCCTGCCGTTGAAATTGCAATAGTGCTTCCCAGTTTCTTTCTGTGGCTTGCTCCTGACTGCCCATGCAGGGAGAATGCTGCTTTCAAACCTTATTAATATTTTTTACTTACATTATCTCAAGTAGCCA
>NW_027836363.1:0-268 GCF_054177405.1 Leptonychotes weddellii
ATCAAAAGTCCTGGTAGCTGGTAGAGATGTCCTAAATGAGCTTTGGGGATGAAGTCAGTACCTCCCACGGCTGCTGACAGGATCTGCATACCAAAAAAAGTAGATGCTCAAGAACTCAGAATACTTGATGAGAAAGAATTCCTCCTTTCCCACAGGCAGTAGATCTCTAAGAGAATGGTGCACAAACCAGGAAAACTCAGGACACTACAGCTCCTTCTGGGGCAAAAATCAGTGACAGTTTCTCACAGGGGCAGGCAACAGTTCACAA
>NW_027836364.1:0-268 GCF_054177405.1 Leptonychotes weddellii
GGAAAAACCAACCTTTTAAATACAGGTGACTAATTCAAGTACGTTCTTGTGAACTTGGGATTCCTTTCGTGTGACGCTAAGAATACTGAGCCAGGGTCTCGCCACAGTCGGTGTGTAGTGGCAGCCCATCCAACTCTCGCATACCTGAGATCCCGTGATTGGACTGACCGAAAACATTCACACCAGCTGACGGTCACTTATTTTTTTTTTTTTTTAAAGATTTTATTTATTTATTTGAGACAGAGAGAATGAGAGACAGAGAGCATGA
>NW_027836365.1:0-268 GCF_054177405.1 Leptonychotes weddellii
TCCTTCCATCTCTGGCTGTTTCTTAGTTCCCCCATGAGGCCTCCTTTTCTTGGGTCTTCCTGGGAGACCGTGCTGTGCCCCAGGGCTCTTTCCTCCACAAAGCTCTCTGTCACCTTGTCCGTACCCACCACAAGTCTCTGTCATTTCCAGCCCGAGTGTTCCCAGAAACCCCAGCCCAGGTTTCTCGGTGACGCTCTTCGTACCCCCCCCCCCCGCCAGAGCCCCCAGCGACGGTGAAACACTGGAAGCACATACAGCCGCCTCGACA
>NW_027836366.1:0-268 GCF_054177405.1 Leptonychotes weddellii
CCTTGATATCAACAATAACAGAACACCGACAAGAGGAAACAACATGAAAGAATTCACATAAAGTTAAGCGAAAAGAGCAGAAGACAATGGACACAGGTGTGTAAAGGTGATGGAATTACACGCACTGCTTGCTGTTAATATTCTCTCAGGGCATAATACGTTTAAGTAACCCTACAGTATGTAAATTAATAAGGAAAAAGATTTTCTGGGGAAGACTGGAATAGTGAGTTCCCTGAACAGGACTGGTTTTTCTGGACACTATGGGACG
>NW_027836367.1:0-268 GCF_054177405.1 Leptonychotes weddellii
ATTCTGTACCAATTCTGATTATCTTTTAAAAATCATTCTCATTCTGTTAGGTGAAATTATACAATAGATTTTTTTTTTAATTACTTATGCCATTGAACATGTTTTCATATATTTATTGGACACTCGTATTTCTTCCTTTGTGAATTTCCAGTATATGTCCTTAACCTAACCTGTTATTTCTTTTCTTTTTTTTTTTTTTTAAAGATTTATTTATTTATTTATTTGACAGAGAGAGAGACACAGCAAGAGAGGGAACACAAGCAGAGGG
>NW_027836368.1:0-268 GCF_054177405.1 Leptonychotes weddellii
AGAGAGAGAGAGTGAAAGAGAGAGAGAATATGAGCGGGGCGGGTGCAGAGGC
Organism: Leptonychotes weddellii; assembly: GCF_054177405.1. Classification (NCBI taxonomy): domain Eukaryota; kingdom Metazoa; phylum Chordata; class Mammalia; order Carnivora; family Phocidae; genus Leptonychotes; species Leptonychotes weddellii. The sequence continues at coordinate 53 of NW_027836368.1, forward strand.
AGAAGGAGAAGCAGACTCCCCACTGAGCAGGGAGCCCTACGCAGGGCTCGATCGCAGGACCCTGAGCCAAAAGCAGATGCTTAGCTGACTGAGCCACCCGGGCGCCCTGCACCATTGCTTCTGGTGTACTAATTTCCTAGGCAGAGACAGTTCTAGCAGCTTGGCCAATTTGCCTTTCACCCCAGAGATCAGGGAGCCAATATGGGATTCTGCCAT
>NW_027836369.1:0-268 GCF_054177405.1 Leptonychotes weddellii
GCACCCACGAGGTGCATGGGAAGTACAGGGAGCCAGATGTTTGCAGGTGCTTGCTAACAACCCCCTCCTCGCAGCAAGATGGCAGGTCTTCCCACGTGACAATCTAAGGAGGCAGGGACGTGACAAAGGAAGTGTGTGGTCGGTTCTCAGTGGAAAGCCCGTGTGACTCCCCTTCAACTGAACACGGTAGCCTTTGGGCCCGTCTTCCTGGAAGCAGGACTGCAGCTCAGGGGCTGCGAGCCAAGCCGGTAAGGCAGAGGAAAGGCTA
>NW_027836370.1:0-268 GCF_054177405.1 Leptonychotes weddellii
CAGTGTCACCCATGTTGTTACAAGTGGAAAGATTTCCTTCTTTATTTAGGCTCATTAATATTCCAGGGTGTGTGTGTGTGTGTGTGTGTGTGTGTGTGTGTGTGTGACATTTTCTCTATCCATTCATCTATCAATAGACACTTAGGTTGTTTCCAAGTCTTGGCTCTCATGAATGAATAATGCTGCAATGAACATGGGAATACAGATACCTTTTTGAGATAGTGATTTCCTTTCCTTTGGATATACATCCAGAAGTAGGATTTCTGGA
>NW_027836371.1:0-268 GCF_054177405.1 Leptonychotes weddellii
AACACTTCATCTAGAACTAATGATGTAATGTATGGGGATTAACATAAGATTAAAAAAATTAATTAATTAAAAAAAAAATGAAGAATGAAACAAAAACAGTCCAGATGAAATACACCAAAGAAATAAAAATAATCCCCCATGAAATAGATTGCTAAAATAAAACCGAAATAGGTTGAGGGGAAAAGACATTAGAAGCCAGACTAGTGATTTCATGGGGTTCGTGACACTGCTCAATAATTTTGTTCATCTATCTACAGGAAATGTTTCC
>NW_027836372.1:0-2289 GCF_054177405.1 Leptonychotes weddellii
GCATGGAGCACTGGGTGTTATGCACAAACAATGAATCATGGAACACTTCATCTAAAACTAATGATGTAATGTATGGGGATTAACATAAGAATAAAAAAAAAAAAAAAAAGGGATAAAACACGCTACTTTCCGAGGTGACTAAGAGGTTCCTAAGAGGAAATAACTACTTGGTCAGACTCCCGGCTCAGTGCTCCCAGAAGCCCCGGGAGTCCCTGAGTGAGGACTGTGACAGTGTCTGATGGCCACACCTGACTTTGCCTTGGAGGTCACCCGTGGACAAGCCGTGGGATTAGGGCTGGTCTGTCAGCTCCCTCTCCACCTCCTGACCTCCGGGGAGTGAAGCCTCCATGGAAACCCCCAAGGACTGGGATTCAGGGAGCTCCCGGCTTGGGGAACCCGTGGAGGTGGCGCGCCTGGAGGGGGCACGGAAGCCCCACCACCCTCCCCCTGTGCCCTGCCCTCTGCCTCTCCCCATCTGGCTGTTCCTGAGTTCCATCCTTTTCTAATGAGCTGGCCATCTGGCGCGTAAACGGTTTCTCTGAGACCCGTGAGCTGCTCTAGCAAATCAACCGAACCGGAGGAGGTCACAGGAACCTCGACTGATACAACAGGACTTGTGAATGACCCCTGAAGGGACTGAGCCCCTTGCCCATGGGGTCTGAGGCCATCTCCAGGTGGACGGTGCGTGAAGAGTCACAAGGCCCCCCGCCGGGGTCTGCAGGCGTGTGGGGAGCCTCTGCAGCCGCCTGGTGACCAGAAGAAGGGTTGGAAGTGAAGCAAAGTGTGTGCAGCTGGGGCCAGGCAGCACAGGAGATGCGAGGGGACGCTCCCCTTAGAGGAAATAAAGCAGGGGTCGGGGTGGACGCCAGCAGAGTGCGGGCACAGCGGCCCCACCAAGAGGACTCAGCCCCGCCAGCCCCACGGAGCCCCCAGCGAGGCACAGGCGGCTACCTGCTGCAACGCTTTCACAGTGTCCCTCTGCTTCTCCAGCTCCTCCCGCAGCTGGGCCGCCTCTCTTCTGCAGCTGACATTTGTCTCCTCCAGACGTTTGATTTCCTCTTCCTGGATTAACATTTGTCTGTCCGCCAACTCTTTCTTTATAACCAACTCATTAAACCCATCTGATTTCTCTCTCAACTGTTCTTGTAACAATTCAACCTAAGACAACAGAAACGCTTGAAATACAATAGTGAAAACAGTGATCTTCCAAGAAAGCACACGCCACGGCTGAGCAAACACCAACCCCTGGCGAGCTTGTCCACGGGGAGGCGGCACCAGGAGCCGAGTGAGAGATCGTGGTGAGACTGTGATGCAGGCATTCTCTCGGGAGAGATGCATAAAAACACGAATGCAAAATGTATTAATAAAATAAAGTTAATTTTGTCAGTAGAAAAGCTACTGGGCAATGAAAGAGAAAAGAGCTAGGCATGGTGGCACCCCGGGCGGGGTCCAGAGTCTGGCCAGGTGAAGGTCAGTCCCGGACGGGCTCACACTGCTTGGTCCGCTTGTGTAACTGTCCAGCAAGAGGACAGGTGTGTGGGTGGGAGGGGACCCCATGTGGTGCTGTGGGCTCCACCCCTGTGGGAGTCACCCTGGGGACCTGGGTGAAGGGTGCACGGGACGTCTGTCTGACTGTTTACGCCTGAAAATGAATCCACGATCATCTCAAACTAGGCTCAATGTTTGAAAAGAAGAAGCAGGTCTGGCTCCAAGCAGAAAGAAGCAGGAAAAACAAGCAAGAAACAGGCCCTCATGCAACAGCCCTCCCATCGGTGGTGTGGCGGGGGGGGGCACGCCCACCATGCAGACCCATGACATGCCGTACCTGCTCATACAGCGGCTCCTGCTGTCGTTTTCATGTACATGGAAAGAAAAAATCATTCAAAAGGTTAAGCCGGCCTACAGAACGGCTGCCAGACAGGTACTGGCCGGGGCGCGCTTACTTACATCGCTGACACAGGGGCCCCGGGGCCGTGGCCGAGCCGCCTGTCGGAGCTGCTCCTCCAGCCTCTGGATCTCCTGCTGGAACTCTTCCCGCTCGTGTTCCCTGTCAACAGCCTGCTCCTGTCGAGAGAGAGGCAGTTGGCTTGGACATCTCAGAAGCGCTGGCGGGACACAGCACTCACTTCTCCCTCCGCAGGGAAGGGGGAAGGCATGAGGTCGGGAGAGGAGACCACCTGCTCAGACGCTGACTGCCCAGCAGGCCTCTCACACTGCAGCCAGCCCTGCTCTTTCATACGTGTGTTCACTAGCCAGGAAATGGGCTCCCAGTCACAGACACTCTGTGAA
>NW_027836373.1:0-268 GCF_054177405.1 Leptonychotes weddellii
AGGCTCCAGTTCTTTATTATTGAACTAAAACCCATGAACATCTTGGTTAATCTCATTGTATATGTGTAAATGTGGTTACTTTCATGCAACAAGTCCCTAGCTTTAATACCTGTTTAATATAAAAAGATCCCTTGTGAGCTTTCAAAAATTTTTTTAATCTTCTGTGGTGCAGCTGGGTTTTAGTTATGTATTTCTCCGTCCTCAACTTCTTGAGTTATTGCTGGAAAGCAAAGTAGGTAATAGTTTTTAATTATAGTTGACCCTTGGG
>NW_027836374.1:0-268 GCF_054177405.1 Leptonychotes weddellii
ATGGGATGTGGATCAAAGGATTTATGGACATGTTTTAAAGCTTTCATAAAGTGTGGAAAAGCTGTGAGTCTCCGTATTCAGAGCAAAAGTAGATGGCTTTTGCTGGTAGTGATGGCTCAGTACATTCCGAGTGAAGTAAGAGAAGATGGGACCTGCATCGGAGAAGCCCGGTGAGAAAAACCTTTGGTAATGGTCAGTGTTGTGCTGGGGCCCGCCCACAATGGCTATTGATAGCTTGAAAATGACCACAATGGGGTATTTACACAAC
>NW_027836375.1:0-268 GCF_054177405.1 Leptonychotes weddellii
AACAATGAATCATGGAACACTTCATCTAGAACTAATGATGTAATGTATGGGGATTAACATAAGAATAAAAAATAAATAAATAAATAAATAAATTTAAAAAAAATTCATCAAATGATACACTCAAGATTAGTGCGTTGGATTGTATATAAATTTTACCTCAAAAAAGAAAATATTGGATACCTGCTAATGACATGGATACAAAGTATTTAGAGGGAAATATACTGATATCTGCAACTTTGAAGTTCATTAAAAAATAAAAGAAGATGGA
>NW_027836376.1:0-268 GCF_054177405.1 Leptonychotes weddellii
CGCCTGGGTGGCTCAGTTGGTTAAGCGACTGCCTTCGGCTCAGGTCATGATCCTGGAGTCCCGGGATCAAGTCCCACATCGGGCTCCCTGCTCAGCAGGGGGTCTGCTTCTCCCTCTGCCCTCTTCCCTCTCGTGCTCTCTGTCTCTCATTCTCTCTCTCTCAAATAAATAAATAAAATCTTTAAAAAAAAAAAAAAAGCACTTATGGTAGTGCTCATTCTATCCACTCAGTAGGAGTTACCATTACTATTAACAAGCTACAATAATA
>NW_027836377.1:0-268 GCF_054177405.1 Leptonychotes weddellii
AGCCTAAATATTTTACTAGTCTATGAATGAGTGGTTGCGCATCCCAGTTAAACACACTGTAATGATGTGTTGGGCTCCCCGGGTTATAGCTCTCTATTCCCTACAGCTAGGGCCACTTAGCCCCTACCTGAATCTCCAGTCAGGGTTCTGGAACAAATCAAGGAAAATTTAAGGAGTCTAGGTAAGTCTCTCAGGCAAATCCACTTCAGGTCAGCCTATGGCTTAGCTCACTTTAACCTTCTACCTCAGTATTAGAAGCTGGGCTCTG
>NW_027836378.1:0-268 GCF_054177405.1 Leptonychotes weddellii
CCCTACCTCCTGAACCTGTGCTGTTTAAGCTTCTCCTGAGAACATCAGCATCTTCCTCTTTCCAGAAGCCTATGTCCTGGGAAAATTTGAAAGGGAGGCCCATTCAGTGGATGCATTTAAAGATCCAGTCCCTGAAAGGGTACATGCACCCCAATGTTTATAGCAGCAATGTCCACAATAGCCAAACTGTGGAAAGAGCCAAGATGTCCATCGACAGATGAATGGATAAAGAAGATGTGGTATATATATATATATATATATATATATA
>NW_027836379.1:0-268 GCF_054177405.1 Leptonychotes weddellii
AAATCATGGAACACTACATCAAAAACTAATGATGTAATGTATGGTGATTAACATAACAATAAAAAATTAAAAAAAAAAAAAAAAGACTGCTATGGTGCTGGTGGAAGCAGCCTAAGGATTTCCAGGTCTAAATTGTGCATTTTTGTTCTCTCATGAAGGAATCTAAATGCTGTTCTGTCACGGTAACAGCACTGTGCTTTGTATATAATATCATAGAAATTAAAGGTATTTTGTTTTTTAAAAAATAATAATAATAATAATAGCTCCT
>NW_027836380.1:0-268 GCF_054177405.1 Leptonychotes weddellii
ATGCACAATGAATCATGGAACACTACATCAAAAACAAATGATGTAATGTATGGTGATTAACATAACAATAAAAAATTAAAAAAAGAAAATAGTAGGAAGGGAAAAATGAAGGGGGGAAATCGGAGGGGGAGACGAACCATGAGAGACTGTGGACTCTGACAAACAAACTGAGGGTTCTAGAGGGACGGGGGTGGGGGGATGGATTAGCCTGGTGATGGGTATTAAAGAGGGCATGTACTGATGGGTATTAAAGAGGGCACGTACTGAA
>NW_027836381.1:0-268 GCF_054177405.1 Leptonychotes weddellii
AACCTGCAAGATTCAGAAGAATCTATTGAATTGCAAAGATTGATTACATCAAAAAAGAATAGTGTATGTTGAAAGATATTTTATCTTGGGTCACTCAACATGTCGGAAAGAGAATAGGTGTGGAAGTTGGAGAGACCTGAATCGAAATCCTGGCTCTTGCCTCTTACTGGCTGTATGTCCTTTGGCAAATTATTGTACCCTCCGGAGCCTAGCTTCCCCATATGTCAATGGAAAATAATTCTACCAGCCTGACAGGGGGGTTGTGATC
>NW_027836382.1:0-268 GCF_054177405.1 Leptonychotes weddellii
CCCAAAAATCTATAGGTGAAGTCTATGTAACCTTTAAGGACATACTATCTTACAGACATTGTTCTCGAGAAGAGAAAGAGAAAGACAGTGCAAGAGAGAGAGAGCAGGGCGCCTGGGTGGCTCAGTTGGTTAAGCAACTGCCTTCGACTCAGGTCATGATCCTGGAGTCCGAGGATCGAGTCCCGCATCGGGCTCCCTGCTCGGTAGGGAGTCTGCTTCTCCCTCTGACCTTCTTCCCTCTCGTGCTCTCTGTCTCTCATTCTCTCTC
>NW_027836383.1:0-2289 GCF_054177405.1 Leptonychotes weddellii
CTTTCTTTTTTCAACCAACTTCTTATCTTTTTTTTTTTTCTTTAAAGATTTTATTTATTTATTTGAGATAGAGAGAGCATGAGAGGGGGGAGGGCCAGAGGGAGAAGCAGACTCCCTGCTGAACAGGGAGCCCGATGCGGGACTCGATCCCGGGACTCCAGGATCATGACCTGAGCCGAAGGCAGTCACTTAACCAACTGAGCCACCCAGGCGCCCCAACCAACTTCTTATCTTATCAATTCCTTTTATAAAATCTTTTATAATTTTCATTTTTACAATCATATTCCATCCCTTCATTGTATTTACCCTTATTTTTGTACATATATAAGTTTTTCTTTCTTTAAAATTTTGGGAGTCACTTTCTTTTGACAGAACAAAATACGCCCAAAATCTAGTGTGTGGCACTGATCTATGCACCAGCCTGATCATATTTGATCATATTCTTTTTTTTGCTGTTTATTTTTTTCTTTTTTCTTTTTTCTTTCTTTCCCTTTCTTTTCCCCCGGTTTCAGGTCTCATCTAATTTGTTTAGTGTATATTTTTCTGGGGTCTTCGTTACCCTGTTAGCATTTTGTTCTCTCATTCACCTATTCTCCTCTGGACAAAATGACAAGATGGAAAAAATCACCTCAAAAAAAAGAACAAGAAGCAGTACCGACAGTCAGGGACCTAATCAATACAGACATTAGTAAGATGTCAGAACTAGAGTTCAGAATGACAATTTTAAAGATACTAGCTGGGTTTGAAAAAAGAATGGAAGATATTAGAGAAATCCTTTCTGGAGAAATAAAAGAACTAAAATCGAACCAAGTCGAAATAAAAAAGGCTACTAATGAGATGCAATCAAAAATGGAAGCTATAACTGCTAGGATAAATGAGGCAGAAAAGAGAATTAGTGATATAGAAGACCAAATGATGGAAAATAAAGAAGCTGAGAAAAAGAGAGATAAACTACTGGATCACGAGGGCAGAATTCGAGAGGTAATCGATACCATAAGATGAAACATTCGAATAATTGGGATCCCAGAAGAAGAAGAAAAGAAAGAGGGGCAGAAGGTATATTGGAGCAAATTAGAGTAGAGAACTTCCCTAATTTGGGGAAGGAAACACGCATCAAAATCCAGGAGGCACAGAGAACACCCCCAAAAAATCAATAAAAATAGGTCAACACCCCAACATCTTATAGTACAACTTAGGAGTCTCAGAGACAAAGAGAAAATCCTGAAAGCAGCTTGTGGGAAGAGATCTGTAACCTACAATGGTAGAAACATTAGATTGGCAACAGACCTATCCACAGAGACCTGGCAGGCCAGAAAGGACTGGCAGGATATATTCAGAGCACTAAATGAGAAAAATATTCAGCCAAGAATACTATATCCAGCTAGGCTGTCACTGAAAATAGAAGAAGAGATAAAAAGCTTCCAGGACAAACAAAAACTAAAGGAATTTGCAAACACGAAACCAGCCCTACAAGAAATATTGAAAGGGGTCCTCTAAGCAAAGAGAGAGCCTAAAAGCAACATAGACCAGAAAGGAACACAGACAATATACAGTAACAGTCACCTTACAGGCAATACAATGGTACTAAATTCATATCTTTCAATAGTTACCCTGAATGGAAATGGGCTAAATGCCCCAATCAAAAGACAGAGCGTATCAGATTGGATAGAAAAACAAGACCCACTGATATCCTGTCTGCAAGAGACTCATTTTAGACCCAAAGACACCCCCAGATTGAAAGTGAGGGAGTAGAAAACCGTTTATCAACAGAAGAAAGCTGGGGTGGCAATCCTTATATCAGACAAATTAGATTTTAAACCAAAAGCTATCATAAGAGATGAGGAAGGACACTATATTATACTTAAAGGGTCTATCCAACAAGAAGATCTAATAATTGTAAATATCTATGCCCCTAACATGGGAGCAGCCAATTATATAAGCCAATTAATAACAAAAGCAAAGTAACACATCAACAATACAATAATAGTGGGAGACATTAACACCCCCCTCACTGAAATGGACAGATCGTCTAAGCAAAAGATCAACAAGGAAATAAAGACTTTAAATGACACACTGGACCAAATGAACTTCACAGATATATTCACAACATTCCAACCCAAAGCAACAAAATACACATTCTTCTCTAGTGTCCCTGGAACATTCTCCAGAATAGATCACATCCTAGGTCACAAATCAGGTCTCAACCAGTACCAAAAGATTGGGATCATTCCCTGCATATTTTCAGACCACAATGCTTTGAAACTAGAACTCAATCACAAGAGGAAAGTC
>NW_027836384.1:0-268 GCF_054177405.1 Leptonychotes weddellii
AAAGTGCCCTCATAGGCGAAGGCATTGGTTCTCTGAGTGTGGCCTGCAGTAGTTTCTAAGTGGTCAGGAGATGTTTGGGTAGTTCTCAAAGGAAACCACTTAAACATTTTGTGTATTTCATAAGTATGAAGTGAAATACATTCCTTCACACTCTCCTTAGGCTATTTTGAGGTGGGTTTCTATCACCTGGTTTTTGTTTTGTTTTGTTTTTGTGAAGTCTTGTTGAATACAAAGGACTAAAGCCATGAAAGAATTTATATAATTGTTC
>NW_027836385.1:0-268 GCF_054177405.1 Leptonychotes weddellii
TGAATTTAATGAAATAGAGGATTTGAAAAATATAATGGTTATAAAGTGTCGATTTAAATTAGGGACATATGGGGCGCCTGGGTGGCTCAGTTGGTTGAGCGACTGCCTTCGGCTCAGGTCATGATCCTGGAGTCCCTGGATCGAGTCCCGCATCGGGCTCCCTGCTCGGCGGGGAGTCTGCTTCTCCCTCTCCCACTCCCCCTGCTTGTGTTCCCTCTCTCGCTGTGTCTTTCTCTGTCAAATAAATAAATAAAATCTTTAAAAAAAA
>NW_027836386.1:0-268 GCF_054177405.1 Leptonychotes weddellii
ACAAACCAGTTCACCTTTATTAATATCATAAATTCAAATTCATTAACCACCTGTTTTATTCCAATTACATGCTCAGTGATGGGTAAACAATGAAAAGCAAAAATAAATAAGAGTAGCTGACATTTGTATGGTACTTAACTCTGTGCAAGTGCTATTCTACTCATTTAACATAAACTCACTTGTATTTCACATAAATTCTGAGAAGATATTTCAGATGAAAATACAATGTTTATAAGCATTAACTCACTTGTCATAGTTGTATACTAGA
>NW_027836387.1:0-268 GCF_054177405.1 Leptonychotes weddellii
CGCACCCCTGCTGCTCCGGGTTTCCGCCCCAGGGGCTGCAGTTCGCAGGCGCAACCCGGCCGCTCTGGGTTTCCACCCTGGGGGCTGCCCTAAAGTCCTTTCCCCGATGCTACCAGTCTGCAAGTCTGTGCCCTTCCGCAGCGCGCGAGGCTGTCGCTCACCTGTGGTGTAGGATCCCCATGGCCAGGCATCCCGCTGCTGTTTACCGTCCGATATCTGCCTGCGGAATCATGGCTCGCCACTTCGTACCTCAAAACCAACCGCCTGC
>NW_027836388.1:0-268 GCF_054177405.1 Leptonychotes weddellii
AACCTGCAAGATTCAGAAGAATCTATTGAATTGCAAAGATTGATTACATCAAAAAAGAATAGTGTATGATGAAAGATATTTTATCTTGGGTCACTCAACATGTCGGAAAGAGAATAGGTGTGGAAGTTGGAGAGACCTGAATCGAAATCCTGGCTCTTGCCTCTTACTGGCTGTATGTCCTTTGGCAAATTATTGTACCCTCCGGAGCCTAGCTTCCCCATATGTCAATGGAAAATAATTCTACCAGCCTGACAGGGGGGTTGTGATC
>NW_027836389.1:0-268 GCF_054177405.1 Leptonychotes weddellii
CTACAGATGCCGATATCTCTTTTACCCTCTGTTTGCTCAGCACAGAGCACATTGTCTGTGCTGCATCGATTTTTTTTTTTCGAGTTATTTTGTACCAGGCAGCTGGTTATGCATGAGTTGTCCAAAGTGACCTGCATGAGGCTGGCCCTTGTTCCCTGGATGGGGGAATATTCAGGATGTGTGGTCCCTGAATCCCGGATGGCTAATAGGTCTACAGTGCAAGGAGGAGGGTGAGGAAGCTAAGAGCAGAGTCAGGACCTATGCTGAA
>NW_027836390.1:0-268 GCF_054177405.1 Leptonychotes weddellii
GCTCTAGAAGAGGCTGCAGAAAATAAGAAACTGACTCCCCATCTTTAAAGAACAAGTATAACAAATAATCCAGCTGAGACACAGCACAGAGCAACAGTTTGAAAAGTGCCTGAGGTATACATGAAGGAGACACATTTATTAATCTCAGAACATGCCTTAGAGGGGCAGGGATCTTTAGAAAACTTCTCCAAGAATAAGAGCTGGCAAATCCATCTCTTCCCCTGTCCCAGTTCCCAACCTAGATACCCCAACACCGTTGGGAACCCTA
>NW_027836391.1:0-268 GCF_054177405.1 Leptonychotes weddellii
CCTCAAAAAACTGAAAACAGAACTACCAGATGATCTAGCAATTCTACTTAGTATATACCCAGAGAAAAAGAAAACATACCTGAAAGGGATATCTGCATTCCAATGTTCATTTTAATACCATTCACAATAGCTAAGATAAGAAAACAACTAAAATATCTATTAATAGAGGAGTAGATAAAGAAAATGTGGTATATACATACAATGGAATATTACTCAGCCTTAAAAATGAAGGTAATCCTGCCATTTGCAACAACATGGATGAATCTAG
>NW_027836393.1:0-268 GCF_054177405.1 Leptonychotes weddellii
AACGGACAGCTCATCTAAGCAGAAGATCAACAAAGAAACAAGAGCTTTGAATTAAACAATGGACGAGATGGACTTCATAGATATATACAGCATTCCATCCGAAATCAAGAGAATACTCATTCTTTTTTTTTATTGTTATTTTAATCCCCATACATTACATCATTAGTTTTAGATGAAGTGTTCCATGATTCATTGTTTGGGCATAACACCCAGTGCTCCATGCAGAATGTGCCCTCCTCAATACCCACCACCAGGCTAACCCATCCTC
>NW_027836394.1:0-2289 GCF_054177405.1 Leptonychotes weddellii
CTGAGATTAAGAATTCCTCATATCAGTGAGATTGTATGATACATGTCTTTCTCTGATTGACTTATTTCACTCAGCATAATACCCTCCAGTTCCATCCACGTCATTGCAAATGGCAAGATTTCATTTTTTTGATGGCTCTATAATGTTCCATTGTATATATATACCACATCTTCTTTATCCATTCATCTGTCGATGGACATCTTGGCTTGTTCCATAGTTTGGCTACTGTGGACATTGCTGCTATAAACATCAGGGTGCACGTACCCCTTCAGATCCCTACATTTGTATCTTTGGGGTAAATACCCAGTAGTGCAATTGCTGGGCCGTATGGTAGCTCTATTTTCAACTTTTTGAGGAACCTCCATACTGTTTTCCAGAGTGGCTGCACCAGCTTGCATTCCCACCAATAGTGTAGGAGGGTTCCCCTTTCTCCTCATCCCTGCCAACATGTGTCGTATCTTGACTTCTTAATTTTCCTGATTTCCCTGATGCTGAGTGATGTTGAACACTTTTTCACATGTCTGTTGGCCATTTGGATGTCTTCTTTGGAAAAATGTCTGTTCATGTCTTCTGCCCATTTCTTGATTGGATCATTTGTTCTTTGGGTGTTGAGTTTGATAAGTTCTTTATAGATTTTGGATACTAGCCCCTTATCTGATATGTCACTTGCAAATATCTTCTCCCATTCTGTCAGTTGTCTTTTGGTCTTGTTGACTGTTTCTTTTGCTGTGCAAAAGCTTTTTATCTTGATGAAGTCCCAATAGTTCATTTTTGCCCTTGCTTCCCTTGCCTTTGGTGATGTTTCTAGGAAGAAGTTGCTGTGGCTGAGGTCGAAGACGTTGCTGCCTGTGTTCTCCTTTAGGATTTTGATGGACTCCTGTCTCACATTGAGGTCTTTCAACCATTTCGAGTCTATTTTTGTGTGTGGTATAAGGAAATGGTCCAGTTTCATTCTTCTGCATGTGGCTGTCCAATTTTCCCAACACCATTTGTTGAAGAGACTGTCTTTTTTCCATTGGACATTCTTTCCTGCTTTGTCAAAGATGAGTTGACCGTAGAGTTGAGGGTCCATTTCTGGGCTCTCTATTCTGTTCCATTGATCTATGTGTCTATTTTGTGCAAGTACCATACTGTCTTGATGATTACAGCTTTGTAATAGAGCTTCAAGTCTGGAATTTTGATGCCACCAGCTTTGCTTTTCTTTTTCAGTATTCCTCTGGGGAGGAATATTTGGGGTCTTTTCTGGTTCCATACAAATTTTAGGATTATTTGTTCCATTTCTGTGAAAAAAGTGGATGGTATTTTGATAGGGATTGCATTTAATGTGTAGATTGCTCTAGGTAGCATTGACATCTTCACAATATGTTCTTCCAATCCATGAGCATGGAACGTTTTTCCATTTCTTTGTGTCTTCCTCAATTTCTTTCATGAGTATTTTATAGTTTTCTGAGTACAGATTCTGTGCCTCTTTGGTTAGATTTATTCCTAGGGATCTTATGATTTTGGGTGCAATTGTAAATGGGATTGACTCCTTAATTCCCCTTCTTCTGTCTTGTTGTTGGAGTATAGGAATGCCACTGATTTCTGTGCATTGATTTTATATCCTGCCACTTTACTGAATTCCTGTATGAGTTCTAGCCGTTTTAGAGTGAAGTCTTTTGGGTTTCCCACATACAGTATCATATCATCTGCAAAGAGTTAGAGTTTGACTTCTTTGCTGATTCAGATTCCTTTTATTTATTTTTGTTGTCTGATTGCTGTGGCTAGGACTTCTAGTACTGTGCTGAATAGCAGTGGTGATAGTGGACATCCCTGCCACATTCCTGAACTTAGGGGGAAAGCTCTCAGTTTTTCGCCATTGAGAATGATATTCGCTGTGGGTTTTTCATAGATGGCTTTTATGATATTGAGGTATGTACCCTCTATCCCTATACTCTGAAGAGTTTTGATCAAGAAAGGATGCTGTACTTTGTCAAATGCTTTTCCTGCATCTATTGAGAGGATCATATGTTTCTTGTCCTTTCTTTTATTAATGTATTGTATCACATTGATTGATTTGCGGATGTTGAACCAACCTTGCAGCCCAGGGATAAATCCCACTTGGTCATGGTGAATAATCCTTTTAAGATACTGTTGAATCCTAATGGCTAGTATTTTGGTGAGAATTTTTGCATCCATGTTCATCAAGGATATTGGTCTATAATTCTCCTTTTTGTTGGGGTCTTTGTCTGGTTTTGGGATCAAGGTAATGGTGGCCTCATAAAACGAGTTTTGAAGTTTTCCTCCCAT
>NW_027836395.1:0-268 GCF_054177405.1 Leptonychotes weddellii
CCTCAAAAAACTGAAAACAGAACTACCAGATGATCTAGCAATTCTACTTAGTATATACCCAGAGAAAATGAAAACATACCTGAAAGGGATATCTGCATTCCAATGTTCATTTTAATACCATTCACAATAGCTAAGATAAGAAAACAACTAAAATATCTATTAATAGAGGAGTAGATAAAGAAAATGTGGTATATACATACAATGGAATATTACTCAGCCTTAAAAATGAAGGTAATCCTGCCATTTGCAACAACATGGATGAATCTAG
>NW_027836396.1:0-268 GCF_054177405.1 Leptonychotes weddellii
CTAGAAAGAAGCAAAAGAGATGCTTGAATGATAAACAAATACAGGTAATGCTCCTAAAACTAAGGAATCTGTGTTCCTTTTCCTACTTACAAAGACAAAACAGAATGGAACCTCAGTTCCTTGGCATTTGCGTGGGCTGTGTTTTAAATCCCCACCCTTCTTGTGTTGAATTCCCAGCGGGGAAATAAAGTCATCCGTGAGAATGGGAACGTGGCGGTAGGCACCGGTGGGGCGAGCAGGGGAGGGTGGCTCTCCGGGAGCCGTGCAG
>NW_027836397.1:0-268 GCF_054177405.1 Leptonychotes weddellii
CTTTTTCTTTTTTTTAAGGCTGAATTTTATATATACATATAATCTCACATTTTCTTTAACCATTTCTCTTAGAAAGCAGGGAAACAAGGAGATGCCACTTTGCATTTTCTAGAATGGCTAAATTTGAAAACAAAACAAAACAAAATTGGTAACACCAAATTTTAGTAAGAATGTAGGGATTAAAATGATCATATATTGCAGATGGAAGTGTACAAAGTACATCCAGTTAGGAAAACTCTTATTTATGAACTCAAACATTTTTCTATCC
>NW_027836398.1:0-268 GCF_054177405.1 Leptonychotes weddellii
CACCACCATCACCACCATCACCATCACCACCATCACCATCACCATCACCACCATCATGATCACCATCACCCCCCTCACCACCACCATCATCACCACCACCACTTCATGTTACACCAAAGCTTCCACAATAATTATACTAGTTATTATATATATACACTACTAAATATATAGAGAATAACATATATATACATATGGCACCTATTGTGTGACAGACACTATTCTTAGCACTTTCTACATAATGGCTCATTTAAGCTTCACATTTAATGCA
>NW_027836399.1:0-268 GCF_054177405.1 Leptonychotes weddellii
ATCGGGCGCCTGGGTGGCTCAGTTGGTTAAGCGACTGCCTTCGGCTCAGGTCATGATCCTGGAGTCCCGGGATCGAGTCCCGCATCGGGCTCCCTGCTCAGCAGGGGGTCTGCTTCTCCCTCTGCCCTCTTCCCTCTCGTGCTCTCTGTCTCTCATTCTCTCTCTCTCAAATAAATAAATAAAATCTTTAAAAAAAAAATCTTATATGAAGATCAATCCATTGGACAGAATATGATTCAAAATAAAGCAAAATGAAGAAAATATGGTA
>NW_027836400.1:0-268 GCF_054177405.1 Leptonychotes weddellii
TGAAAAGACACAGGGTTTCAGATTGGAAAAAAAAGCAGGAGCCATCCATATGCTGTCTACAAGAGACTTATTTTGAACCTAAAGACACCTCCAGATTGAAAGTGAGGGGATGGAGAACAATTTACCATGCCAAAGAACCTCAAAATAAGGCTGGGGTATCAATCCTCATATCAGACAAATTAGATTTCAAACCAAAGACCATAGTAAGAGATGTAGAGGGACACTATATCATATTTAAAGGGTCTATCCAACAAGAAGATGTTACAAA
>NW_027836401.1:0-268 GCF_054177405.1 Leptonychotes weddellii
AAGTTAAAAATAGAATATTTTTTAATTGATAAACTATCATCAAATATATCTAAGATAGGACAGACTTACGCAGAGCCTGTCAATTTTTATGTGGTGAAAATTGATATAAAATACAGAGTAAAATAAAGCTAAATGGCCACATGATACCAAACACATAGGTACATAATAGTTGGAGTAAAGACCTAAGTGTGAAAAAAAAATTGTGAATCTAACAGAAGACATATGTAAACTCGTTTTATATTTCATGGGCTAGGAAGTTTCCTCATCC
>NW_027836402.1:0-268 GCF_054177405.1 Leptonychotes weddellii
CCCCACATCGGGCTCCCTGCTCGGCGGGGAGTCTGCTTCTCCCTCTGACCCTCCCCCCTCTCATGCTCTCTCTCTCTCTCAAATAAATAAAAATCTTTTTAAAAAATAAATAAGGGCGCCTGGGTGGCTCAGTCGTTAAGCGTCTGCCTTCTTCTCAGGTCATGATCCCAGGGTCCTGGGATCGAGCCCCGCATCGGGCTCCCTCTGCCCCCCGCCCCCTGCTCATGCTCTTGCTTGCTCTCTCTCTCAAATGAATAAATAAAAAAAA
>NW_027836403.1:0-268 GCF_054177405.1 Leptonychotes weddellii
GTTAACGGATCCTTGTCAAAGGAGCGAGGTGATCCATGGAGCAAAGATCGTCTCTTCAACAAATAGGGCTGGAACAACAGGACGTCCACACACAAAAAGTGAATCTAACACAGACCTTACACTCTTCACAATTAACTCACAATGGATCACAGACTAAACGTTGAATGCAAAACTGTAAAACTTCTAGAAGACACCACAGGAGAAATCCTAGGGGACCCTGCATAGGAGGATGACTTTTTAGATACAGCACCAAAGGTACAATCCAAGA
>NW_027836404.1:0-268 GCF_054177405.1 Leptonychotes weddellii
GCGCCTGGGTGGCTCAGTTGGTTAAGCGACTGCCTTCAGCTCAGGTCATGATCCCAGGGTCCTGGGATCGAGTCCCACATCGGGCTCCCTGCTCTGCGGGAAGCTTGCTTATCCCTCTCCCTCTCCCCCTGCTTGTGTTCCCTCTCTCGCTGTGTCTCTCTCTGTCAAATAAATAAAATCTTTAAAAAAAAAAAAAAAAAAAAGAGAGAGAAAGGAATCCAAACATAATATTAAAGACAGCTATCAAACCACAAATGAGAGCAAGAGA
>NW_027836405.1:0-2289 GCF_054177405.1 Leptonychotes weddellii
ATTGCACATGGGATGGATCAAGGGATTTACTTCATAGGGCCCAAGGATGCCTCTGACCAAAGTTAAACAGAATTGCCCATGGAGCTATTAGTCATGATTTTTCATGGATTTTCAGTGACTCAATGAGTTTTGATGCTGCAATTTTTTTATGCTCAAATTGTCACAAATTTTGCCTGTGGGAACTCCTTCAACCTGGATCCCGTGTCTTTTGCCATGATCTTGTTAGTCTTGGAGAGTACCTCTGCTTCATGATATAAAAATGTACCAGGGAGGGTCACATGACCCGTTCTTTCCCACAAGCTGGAAATCAGCCATCCTCAAAGGAGACTATATCAGTTTGGTAGAAAATGGTATTTACAGACTCCAATTTAGGTACTATTTACAGCTGGTGTGGTCTTTGCTACTGACATGACATTGTTTTTAGGCCATTTTAAAGAGCAGACCTAGAAATACCTTTATCTATCTGTATTAATATCAATATCTATATATTTTTACAAATCTTGAGTTGACACTGATATTTGCAATTTATTCATCTAGAGACATTGAAATGTCTCTCTTCCTATGATTTCATAATTTTAATGATTTTCCTTAATTCAAATGTTGATAACAGCATTTACAAAATCTAAAACCTACAATAGCTTCAAAATTGCAGTGCAGATACTTCTACAAACAAGAAAACTTACTTAATGAACAGAATTTTATTTATTTATTCACTCATTCATTCATTCACTTATTTTCATAGATTGCACCCCAGTAAGTATGTAGACTGAAAATACTGGTTTTGAAAGTTCCACAAGTAACCCTTTACTTTTTTTTTTTTTTTAAGTAGAAACTTCTTGGTTTCTTTCTCTCTTTTTTAAAGATTTTATTTATTTAAGAGAGAAGGAGAGAGAGAGCACAAGCAGGGGCGGAGGGAGAGGGAGAAGCAGACTTCCAGCTGATCAGGGACCCTGATGCGGGACTCGATCCCAGGACCCCGAGATCATGACCTGAGCTGAAGGCAGACTCTTAACTGACTGAGCTACCCAGGCATCCCCACAAATAACCCTTTTCAAGATGGTTTTGCAAGTCATTTGATAATGAATAGGTATATTTATGCAGTAAATATTATCTTGGTTCCCTCTACTATCCCTGTGACTTTCCTATGCAGTGATCACGTACATACCCCGCCAGTTGTCATGGGATTTGCAGAGCTTGTCGCTGCAGTAAGGGAATAATTCTGCAGCACTGTGGTCAGGTTGGACTTGTGATTTTCTTTGCAAGTAGAAGTGACAGACACCACTTTTGAGGAGAGAAGAGGCTCTTCCTTTCCTCTTTTTCCCCTGTTCCTTTGTTAGGAGAGCTCCTTCAGCATAGACCCCATTGAAGAAGTCACAGGTGATCTGCAGTAGATTTCACAAGTAACATGAACAAGAAGTAAATCATTGTTATTTTAGGCCTCTGAGATCAAATAGATATAGAGATACACACAGAAGTCTGCTGTCCACCTGTGCCCTGCACACACTGAGCACAATGCCCGATAGTCTGGCCTTCTTGGAAATGTGACCATTTTTAAAATTTCCTGTTCATGGTAGAACAAAAGCCTACTTAACCAGTTCTTGATCTGATTGAAGAGCACAAAAAATATAAATTTCCCTTCTAAACAAAACAAAACAAAAATATATTGTTGTTATATATAAATTTCATGTCCATCTTCACACCTGAAGGTGAGACAATAAGGAGGAAGAAGGAAGTTGATTTTCATTTTGTTACTTATAAGGTTAAATTTAATTAGTGAGGGTAGCCTGCTTGGGAGAGATTGTGGTGATCTTTTCTACAAGAGCAAGAAGAACCACATTTTCCTTCTTTTCCTTCTAGATTGAGATAGTTTCTCTACAACCAAGAAAAGGACTGTAAGAATTTTGGAAGGTCATAGCTTCCATGTTCCGTTAGCTTGTGTTTTTATGTTTCTCTTCCCCTTGCTGATTGGGAGTAAATATCCTAAGATGGAACCTTCTGATTTTTTCCTAAGCAATCTAAAAAGGTAAAACCAAAACGGAAGAGGGTAGGTTCCAGGGGTGTTCACAAGCTGAAAGACAGAAGCAGGCAGGTCTCAAAGTCAGCTACAACCAAGGAAAAATATTTATTTCTGAGGTCCTGAAAGGGGGTTGTCTTTGTCTTATTGGGCTGTCACACAAAGATGGAATGGCTTAAATAAGAGAAAGCTATTTTCCCACAGTTCCAGAGGCTGCAAGTCCAAAATTAGGGGTATTGGCATGGTTGGTTCTAGTGAGAGCTCTCTTCTTGGCT
>NW_027836406.1:0-268 GCF_054177405.1 Leptonychotes weddellii
GCCTCTCCCCCTGCTTGTGTTCCTGCTCTTGCTGTCTCTCTCTCTGTCTCAAATAAATAAATAAAATCTTTTAAAAAAAATGCCCCTCCTACAAAAGATGAGGAAGAAAAATTTAAAGATATATTGAGCAGAAGTAATAGGGATGATTGCTTCTTATGATGCTTATACAGCAGTTTCTCGATTTTTCCCATTAGCTACCTACCACTGAGTGTCTGCTACACAAGATGAAGATCCCGCTTCTCATGTGCCCCTCCCCCATGCACACATA
>NW_027836407.1:0-268 GCF_054177405.1 Leptonychotes weddellii
ACTCCCATGCAACCACTTCTTCCATCAAGATATACAGTATATTTATCACCTTAGAAAGTTTCCTGGTGCCCCTATCAGAGCAACACCTCCCAACTCTTCACTTCATGTGGCCACTGATCCGATGAGTACTCACTTGTGTTCTCTCATCTGATCCTCACAACAGTCCTTTGATGTAAGTGCAGTGACTGTTGTCACTGTACACGTGAGGGAACAGCTCTGTTTAGTAAGAAATTTGCTCTAAATTGCACAGCTAGAAAATGACAGAGCT
>NW_027836408.1:0-268 GCF_054177405.1 Leptonychotes weddellii
GGGAGGTAAGAGAGAAAACACGCAGAGAGATTTTCAGAACCAGGGAGAGAAAAGGGGAGAGATAATAGTGAAATCACACAGGGACTGACATGGCCAGGGAGGATTCTGAGGCCAGGACCCCAGGGAGAGGTGTTTCATGGACCAGAGTCAGCTCGGAGTCTCCAGGCTCCCTCCGGTAGAAACTCAAGACAGGCAACGTTCAGAAAGACCTTGTTTCCAGCCCTGTTCCCTGTCTTACCAACTGGGTGACCTTGGCCAAGTCATGTAA
>NW_027836409.1:0-268 GCF_054177405.1 Leptonychotes weddellii
GCGCCTGGGTGGCTCAGTTGGTTGAGCGACTGCCTTCAGCTCAGGTCATGATCCTGGAGTCCCGGGATCGAGTCCCGCATCGGGCTCCCTGCTCAGCGGGGAGTCTGCTTCTCCCTCTGACCCTCCTCCCTCTCATGCTCTCTGTCTCTCATTCTCTCTCTCTCTCAAATAAATAAATAAAATCTTTAAAAAAAAAAAATCTAAGAATGTTTCCAAGTAAATTCTTCCATGAATTTGCTTCAGTGCATAGACATGAGGTCTGCATTTA
>NW_027836410.1:0-268 GCF_054177405.1 Leptonychotes weddellii
ACTGGGGTCCCTTATGTCAAGGGGTTCTTAAACAGAGCCAAAAGGCCATTAAGGAGATGAGCCTTATATGTGTCCTCACCAGTGGAATCACGAACTTCTGAGCTGGGCCAAACTGCAAATATTCCAAGGATTCAGCCCAAACACCTGCAGCAGGCTACAGTAAGAGATTTTGCTTAGTGATAGCCTTAGCAACCAATTACAGTCAGCCAAGATTAGTTTTCTGCCGCCAACACCAATCAAAATTCTTTCTAAACAACACACGAAAACA
>NW_027836411.1:0-268 GCF_054177405.1 Leptonychotes weddellii
CTGCCCCTCCCCGCCTCCCCCTCCGTCTCTAGCCACGTCACTCTCGCTCTCCCTGCCTCCTCTCTGTGTCTCTCTCTGTCTCTGTGTCTCTCCTCTTTGTCTCTGTGTCTCTCCTCTCTGTGTCTCTCTATGTCTGTCTCTGTCTCTCTCTGTGTCTCTTCTCTCTGTCTCTGTCTCTGTCTCTGTGTCTCCTCTCTGTCTCTGTGTACCTGCCTCTCTTTCATGGGCTTTCTTGCTGGAAGGCCCATAGGAGGTCATGGCTCCCGTC
>NW_027836412.1:0-268 GCF_054177405.1 Leptonychotes weddellii
AAGCAGGACCTATTTGTAGCTTAAAGGACAAGAAAGCCTAGACTATTTTACATCTTACCGAACTATTTCCTTGTCCACAGCCCCAGCCTTTGCTCACATTCTGTGGCCCTGAGCCTGGGATGAGGAGTGTGTTTGAATTGGAGAGAGCCAAGGAGGGGCAGTGTGTGGCCAGGCCCCTCAGCCTTCTGTTTCCTTCTCCCTTCTTTATTTATTTATTTATTTATTTATTTATTTATTTATTTATTTATTTATTTATTCTTATGTTAAT
>NW_027836413.1:0-268 GCF_054177405.1 Leptonychotes weddellii
CATTCCCCCTGCTTGTGTGCTCTCTCTGACAAATAAATAAATAAAATCTTTTAAAAATAAAAATAAAAAAAATAAAAGGGACACTTGAAAAGTTTCTAGAGAGGGGCGGAGCAAGATGGCGGAGGAGTAGGAGACCTGGATTTCTTCTCCTCTCAGGAATTCAGCTGGATAGGGATCAAACCATTCTGAACACCTACAACCCCAACAGGAGATCGAAGAAAGGAATAGCAACAACTCTCTGAACAGAAAAGCGACCACTTTCTGGAAG
>NW_027836414.1:0-268 GCF_054177405.1 Leptonychotes weddellii
TCCCTCAGATCCACACACCATGGCACCGGTAAGAGACAAACTCAGGCCACAGATAATGGAAGAGCTGACTCCTGTTCCAGCCCCGTCACCACATCAATAGAGAAAAATGCAGTCACTCACTCACTTATTCATTTACTCCTTCACTTATTCAAAATATATTAATTGAACACCAATTACACACCAGGAACTGAGCTAGGCCCGGAGGATACAGCAATTAAAAAAAAAAAAAAAGGCTTGGGACTCGTGGTATGGTGTTATATTTGAGCAA
>NW_027836415.1:0-2289 GCF_054177405.1 Leptonychotes weddellii
AAAATCGCCATGCCACTGTTTATGCACATACTAAGATAATGGAAATGATTTCCTAGAAGATAGACATAACAATGCCTTGCAATTATTTCTCTATATACATGAAGTGTTGATGTAAATGTTTTTATAATTTTATAAGAAAACAATTGAGATTTTAAAAATTGCTATTTGTTTAGCAACTTCCATGTAATTTTAGGATATTAGAATTGTCCTAAGGTAAGTAGGAAGATGTCCCCACAGTCTTTTTTGTAGAAATAACCTTGTAACAATTTACTAGACAAATATGGACAAATATTATATACCAAGCTATCAGTTACATTTTTATAGGACAGCATCATTCGTCAACTCCGATTTTTCCAGCATTACCAACAGAGTGACTTATATATCATAAGTGCCTAATAATATAATTAAGTCAACAAATGCATAGATAAATATATTGTCCAACTTTTCTAGAAACTGTAACCATATTTGAAAGTTTCTGAAGAAAAAATATTTCTATGCAATTAGGTGGGAGATATTTAAGTATAATAAGTAGTATGTAATAAAAATGGAATCATATTTCAACTTTCCTATGCTGCTCTTTCCCAGAACCAGGTTTGTCCTGAGATTTTATTAGATAACTGATCATACTAATTTTGTGTATGGAGAGACGGACTTTGCTCTAAGCATGTATACTGACTTCTAATGCAGCTGGAATGTTGATCATGTCTCCTATTTGCATATTAATCCATTTGTTGGTCCTGTATATCTTCTAAGAACTTATTATATTTCTCACATATCTGCTCTTAAAGATAGCATATTTTTATAGCAACATAATATTATTCATGTACCTTCTTGTTGAATCTGTTTCAGTCTATATTCATAAGTGCATTAGGCATTTATTGCTATGTAACAAGTTACTCTAAATGTTAATGGCTTGAAAAGAAAATATATTTTGATTAATATCAGGGAAGTTGGTGGAGGGAAAAGGACCAGGAATTCACCTCTCCACCTGCACAACAGTTATACTAGCAGGAACAGTCTGAAGTGACTACTTTTCACTCTGGAGTTAATGCGAACATTTCAGCCTCCAGGGGAGAGCTTGGATAGTTAATTTCTGTCAATTTTATCAATCAATGTGATGTCATCTATCTATCACACACCCCCCAGCTTTATATCAGGGTATGTTGACCATAGATTCGGTACAGTGTGCTGGAGCCAAGGTACACAATAAGGAACTTCTCCAAATCTTGTGATTCTGTGTTTAGATTGTGCATTACTGCTTCTGATTGCAGAGGTGTACACATAGAGGTGGGCTGTCACTTTGCAGTCCTACCACCTGAAGCAGGTTCCAGGAGATTTAAGTTGCTGCACCTATTTTTTGGATATTCCAACACAATCTCATAAGGGAAAATTTAGAAAGACCATACATGCCTTTAAAAAGATGCAAGCTCAGAAAAAGACCTGAAAAGATGTTAAGCTTTCACCTCAGGCTGATGCTCAGCACAGAGATACCCTACAACAATAAAATAAATAAATAAGTAATAGCAAACCATGGGGAAGAGGAGTGTGTAAATTCCAGATTTACCATATTATAAGATTTACATATCTAGTTTCCAATGAAAAATAACAAGGCATACAAAGAAAGAGGGGAGAATAACCCATTCAAAGGAACAAAACAAATCAGCAGAGAATGTTACTAGGGAAGCCCAGAATTTGGACTTACCAGACAGACTTTAAAACAACTGTCTTAAATATGCTCAATGAGATAAACAAAGACATGGAGACATGGACTGGTGGCTACACTTGACACTCTTGCATCTGTCAATCTTTGCATGTAGACAGTTCCCTGGGAATGGTGTGTGACTTTAGGCAAAACAGCTCATTTTACCCAATGACAACTCCCAGATAGGGGTGAAACCTGAGGGCTGTTAGAATATAGCATTTCTAGCATTTAGAAAAATAATCACTTCAGTCTTAAAAGTGAAATTAGTATTTGTATCAAGTAGAAACAAAATTATCTCTACTCACAGATTACATGACCATATATATAGAAGATCCAAAAAATTTGTAAGAGAGCTAATAGAGCCAATAAATAAATTAAGCAAAGTTACAGTGTAAAAGGTCAACACACAAAAGTAATTTTTTTTTAATTTTTTTAATTTATTTTTTCTTTATTCTTATGTTAATCCCCATACATTACATCATTAGTTTTGGATGAAGTGTTCCATGATTCGTTGTTTGTGCACAACACCCAGTGCTCCATGCAGAATGTGCCCTCCTCAATACCCACCACCAGGCCAACCCATCCTC
>NW_027836416.1:0-268 GCF_054177405.1 Leptonychotes weddellii
AATTTGTTTGAAAGTTTTGAATTTATACACTTGTTTATACTAAGGAAATTTGCCTGTTCATTGTCTTAAACTGAACAGACTAAATTTAAGTGATATAGTTTGAATAGAAAGAACTAAGAAACTGCTAACATCTGCCTTCCCACATACAAACTCACAACCAATGATGAAACACATTTAAATTTAGAGAATCTTGTAAGAACAGCAATAAATTCTTAGCTTCTCATAGGCACAATCAATTCAACTTGTTAACTTTTCCTAACACCAACCG
>NW_027836417.1:0-268 GCF_054177405.1 Leptonychotes weddellii
CTAGTTCCATCCACGTCATTGCAAATGGCAAGATTTTGGTTTTTTTTTTTTTTTTTTTTGATGGCTGCGTAATATTCCATTGTATATATACACCACATCTTCTTTATCCATTCATCTGTTGATGGACGTCTGGGCTCTTTCCACAGTTTGGCTATTGTGGACATTGAGAAGCAGCCATTGCTTGATGCAACCCTAGCTCCTTTTGATAGGGGATGGTGTTAGAAACCAAGGTTTGGGTATTAGGTGTGCTTGTTGCTATGGGGGTGAC
>NW_027836418.1:0-268 GCF_054177405.1 Leptonychotes weddellii
CTGGCTGATTTCCACCAAAGTGCTATTGGGAAGAACGAAAGTCTGGTTGACAAGGTATTCCCGGAGTCTGGTTTTGTCAGCTTGCAAAGTTAATTCAGGTTTCATGTTATTCAAAACAGAAGCTGCTATATATATTAAATAACCTGCAGGTAGAAATTCCTGGTTGTCAAGCAAAGTAGATAGCGATGAATTCGGTCCCATGGTGAAATTGAATAAGCGATCAAGCACATCCTTCCCTGAGATTCTGTCCGTTGGAGCATGTACGGTC
>NW_027836419.1:0-268 GCF_054177405.1 Leptonychotes weddellii
ATCTCTGGAAATATGTTCTGAGCTCCCAGCAATCATGTGTAGTTGCTGAATTTTTGTATATATTGTACTAATATTTCTTTTATAGAAATATAGGGCAAATGGGTACTCTAATAGATTACAATTTAGAATAATATCAACGTAAAGATCAACAGGAATCATCATTGTTCTCCAGGCACCAAATACTTCAAGTGGAATTTAAGTGGCATACTAGGGAGCATGGAACTGGCCAAAGAAGCCTGGAGTGGCATACTATGGCATAAATGTTACA
>NW_027836420.1:0-268 GCF_054177405.1 Leptonychotes weddellii
AATATGCAAGAAGGAAATAGAAAATACACCACACTGTAATACTTAATAGAGACTGATCCACTGATGTAGGTTAAAATAAGTAGATATAATTTTGAGGAGAAATGGAATTGTATAATCTCAAAACATATAGCCAAGATATTTATTAACTACAAAGGGAATGATAGTAACTTACAGTGGAGAAACTGGAGAAACCACCTTGTACAAATAATCAAGATCAACATCACCGGTAATAAGATATATCAACATCATGAGTCCCGGGATGTAATGC
>NW_027836421.1:0-268 GCF_054177405.1 Leptonychotes weddellii
AGTCTCGAGGAAGCACCACAAAAATGGTGGTGATTTGTGTAAGATTAAGAATTAGTGAGCTGCTGGGGCGCCTGGGTGGCTCAGTCGGTTAAGCGTCTGCCTTCAGCTCAGGTCATGATCCCAGAGTCCTGGGATCGAGCCCCGCATCGGGCTCCCTGCTCGGCGGGAAGCCTGCTTCTCCCTCTCCCACTCCCCCTGCCTGTGTTCCCTCTCTCTCGCTGTGTCTCTCTCTGTCAAATAAATAAATAAAATCTTTAAAAAAAAAAAA
>NW_027836422.1:0-268 GCF_054177405.1 Leptonychotes weddellii
AGAGAGACATCAACATCAGCGCAGCCATCACGAGGGGAGAGAGGACAAGCAAAAGCTGGAGGACAGCATTCTTGCAGCTTGGGCAGGTTGGCCCTTTGTGGGGGAGAAGTGACCGTTACTATAATTCTGCTTTACCCCATAGGCTGGCATAGCAGTAACACCATTTAAAAATATTAGGCTTCTCGCCAAACACACCCCCTTTTTTTTTTTTCAGCCAAGCCTTTCCTTGTATTTCTAAACAAAACAGTTGTTGATCTCCGAATGGGAC
>NW_027836423.1:0-268 GCF_054177405.1 Leptonychotes weddellii
GAACACTACATCTAAAACTAATGATGTAATGTATGGGGATTAACATAAGAATAAAAAAATATATATATAAAAAAAAAAGGAAACCATCATTTTATTTATCAGATTAGTAAAAATTTCAAATGCTAATAATATTAAAAAATGAAATTGTGGGCAAAGAGGTACTTTAATATACTGATGGGATATATATTTATTCTGCAGTAGTATTAATATTTTAAATGCAAATATTCTACAACCCATTAATTTCGTTTTTAGAGATCTACTCTGAGGA
>NW_027836424.1:0-268 GCF_054177405.1 Leptonychotes weddellii
CCTGGTATGTGGTTAGTGCCATGTGAGACACTGGAGAGAAGAGGAAGGAAAACCGTGGCTCTTCCTGACCCCCCCACCACCCGACACAGTCACTGGCACCCTGAGAGCTGCTCCTCATTTCCTTCCCTGGAACCACCAGCACAGACACCTAAAGACAGGAAGGGAGCTCGGAGTTTAACTGTGGGGAGGGCAAACAACAAGTTCACTGACTGCAGGTGTTTCAGGAATTCAGAGACAAAGGGGAACACAACAGCTGGAGTAATCGAGA
>NW_027836425.1:0-268 GCF_054177405.1 Leptonychotes weddellii
AAAAAAAAAAAAAAATTTAAGAAATCTACCACCCCCAAAAAAGTCTGCCCCTTCTGACTATTAGGCTGGGCCTCCTGTGACCTAAGCTGGCCAGTCAGCATCAACCTCCCTCTTAGGCACAGTATTTGGATAAAGGGAGGGCACGTTACACAAATCAGCCAATCAGAGTCCTCCTTGGGACCTTTCTTGCCTACCAAAGAAGATATAACATAGGGGAGCCCTGACAATGCAATTTGAGCCCCTAGATCCAGCTGTGTCTCAAAGCATA
>NW_027836426.1:0-2289 GCF_054177405.1 Leptonychotes weddellii
CCCGGTTTCCCTCAAACTTTGAGTAAACTTGATCCTCCAGGAGAATGCCCTTATGCTGTAATCTTGCCTTCCACCATCACAATCTGGGGCAGGTGTCTCCTGGATGGGCTCTTTCTCAGCAGAGCCCTCAGCACTGGTGCCTTCTCTCTCACCCTGGTGGGGCCGGGGAGTAGGGGTAGCAGCCAAAGTTTGACTGCCTTTGGAAGATGGCGCCATGACAGAGAAGGAAGCTGTAGTTGGTTTTCTATTTAAAGGTTTGCGGCTTTCCTTTTGTATATTCAACATAGAATTAAAATGATCATTCACACACAAAACAAATTCTTGATTTACCCATCCTTTCAAAAATCTTCTCACCTAGATTTCTCTAAGTCAGTAGAACTACTCAAACCTTAGAGTCTCTCTTTCCCTCACACTCCACATCCACTCCATCTGCAGAGACTGTCATCTCTACATCCTCACCCACTCCCTTCTCACCAGCCTCGCTGCCACCCCTAATCCATCAACCTGAAATACTACTTGTCCTCCCTCACTTTGCTCCGGTCCATCTCAAACAGTCTTCCTCAGATACAGCTTCCCTGATTGTCTCTCTGAAGAAGGGCTTTATCTTTTTCTATGCTCTTACCTTTATTGTTTTTCCTTGGTGATAAACAGCTTCCCAATTCGTCTCCTTGTTTCCGGTTTTGCCCCCTTACAAAACATTGTCTTCTTAGCTTCCACAGTGATCCTCCACAAAATAGAGAACAAAATCCACAACCCTTGCTGCGGTTTTTGCTGAGCTGACTCCTAATCCTGGTTTTAGTTAGCTGGTTTCTCAGAGAGGTCTTCTCTAAGTCTTCCCTAAGAGTAGTGTCCTTAAGACACCACTCTATCTATGCCCCAAGTAACTCGGTAACACATCACCCTGTTTTATTTTCATTATAGCTCAAATCCTAATCCAAATACCTACTATTTTGTTTTGCTTTATTATTCAATTTTGTGGGTTTTTGGCTCTCCCAAGAGAATAAAAACCTTACTTGTTTCATTCAATAATGCAAGTCTCATGCCTAATACAGTGTCTGGCCTATAATAGGTGCTTAATAAATATCTGTGGAATGAATAAATGAGTTAATTTTGATTCAGTAATGCAGGTAGAACATGCCCTTTAAAAGTAGTTCAGGAACACAACAACACTCAATCACAGGAGTAGAAAACAAAGCAGAGAAATGGCATATCACATGTTTTGGGGGGGTTGTTTGTTTGTTATTTGTTTCTCATGGAAAATGTGGAAGTGTATTAAAAGACCACTAAACTCTGTCAGAGACTTATGCTCTAATCCCATGATACTAAAAATATATCAAGTACCTACATTTAAAGATTACCAGACATACAGGTTTTTCATTTGAATGTTGGCAATAGCCTTGTGTGAGACTAATACCCATTTTACAGGTGAGGAGGCTAGGGCTTGGAGAATTGCCAAGGACACACAGCCAGTTGCAGATCTGAGCTGAATCAAACTTTTCTAAAAGCTATAAACCCTCCATTACATCATATAACAACCAGATTTTGATTCTTGTAGCTTGGGAGAGTCAAGATTGCATTGGGCCACAGCTTCTTCAACAACAAAGATTGAAAACTAGCCTTGTTTTATAGGATGGTACAATTTTAATCAAGATGAGGGACCTGCCGTGCACAGTACGTGTTTGCCTATCCTACAGACACGATGGGTACAAAATTTCATTGAAATCCATGAGCTACCAGATATAAAATAATGATTACTTTAAAAATAATCAAGATAAGTTAACATAAAAAATTCTATATGATTATCTAACTTAAAGCTGTAATTGAATTTACTGTAAAATCTAGAGTAAATGTAGATGCAACAAAACATTCTGGAAATTGAAAGGCTGGGCTTTCTTTTCTTTCTCTTTTTTTGGTTTAAATGAATCAGCCTGTATACACCCAAAAAGTCATTTTAGTTTTACAGAAGCCAAGGTGCCCTATAACTGCTATCTTGGCCCAGTGTTGCAGGGGCTGAGCAGGAAAGTTGGAGAGCTTTTTGGATGACGTTGAAATATTTCTTGCTTGGGAATATTTAAAATCCTTTCATAGTATTCTTTTTTTTTTTTTTTAAAGATTTTATTTATTTATTTGACAGAGAGAGACACAGCGAGAGAGGGAACACAAGCAGGGGGAGTGGGAGAGGGAGAAGCAGGCTCCCCACTGAGCAGGGAGCCCGATGCGGGACTCGATCCCAGGACCCTGGGATCATGACCTGAGCCGAAGGCAGCCGCTTAACCGACTGAGCCACCC
>NW_027836427.1:0-268 GCF_054177405.1 Leptonychotes weddellii
CCACCATGCCCTTCATTGGGAATCCTTTCTCTCCTTCCCTTGTGTCTGCCGAGGGTTCTTAAACTGGCCTTGATGCCCAGTCAGTGGAGGTGGAGTGGGGTGAGTGTTCCCATGGGAGTCCTCCCCAGCCTGTGGTTGTCCCCATCTGGACCTTGGCATCTAAGAAGGCATTCGTAATCTGAGAAGGTTCTTGGTGCCCGCACATCATACCACACAGGAGGCTCTTGGCTCCTACAATAAAGAAGCTGGCTTTTCGGGGTATAGCAGA
>NW_027836428.1:0-268 GCF_054177405.1 Leptonychotes weddellii
AAATGTTGTTTCTGACCCACAGGAGCCTGCTTATGATTGAGCTTGTGTTTGCTCATGCACCTGCTGGCGGGTGAGACTGAAGCCATTGCTGGAGCCGCTGACAAGCTCTGAGAGAGCCCGGGACCGGCAGGCTGTAGCCAGCCGCCAGCTTCTGCAAACCTGGGCCTGTGCCAAGGGGGAGACCCTAGTGCTGGGCCCCACATGGTGGTGGTGGCAGGAGCCCTCACTTTTTGTTCTCTCCTGGGCCCGGGGATCGGGATGCCCTCTG
>NW_027836429.1:0-268 GCF_054177405.1 Leptonychotes weddellii
GCTGCGCTGGCAACTTCTTTATACTTTTTTCTGTTTTCTCTTAAAAGGATTTTTGAATTTCTTTTTGTAATCAGGAAAAAACCTAAGCTGTCTCCATTTTTAAAAAGAGAACAAACGAAAACAACACGCTGCCCGGTGCCAGGGCCCCGGAGAAAGCCTCGCTCCGGGCTGCAGAGGTGTTGGCGACCGGCCCCGGGGGGCAGAGCTGCCCAGTGTCGCCAGGACCGGGCGCGACCGGGCGGTGGCTCGTGGGCGCCGGCCGAGCAGA
>NW_027836430.1:0-268 GCF_054177405.1 Leptonychotes weddellii
TCCCTCAGATCCACACACCATGGCACCGGTAAGAGACAAACTCAGGCCACAGATAATGGAAGAGCTGAGTCCTGTTCCAGCCCCGTCACCACATCAATAGAGAAAAATGCAGTCACTCACTCACTTATTCATTTACTCCTTCACTTATTCAAAATATATTAATTGAACACCAATTACACACCAGGAACTGAGCTAGGCCCGGAGGATACAGCAATTAAAAAAAAAAAAAAAGGCTTGGGACTCGTGGTATGGTGTTATATTTGAGCAA
>NW_027836431.1:0-268 GCF_054177405.1 Leptonychotes weddellii
ATAATCTAATTGTTTTTCTCTCTTGATATAGGCATTTTTCTATAAAATGCTATGTCGTGGGGCAAATGGGTGGCTCAGTAGGTTAAGCCGCCACTCTTGATTTTGGCTCAGGTCATGATCTCAGGGTTCTGGGATTGAGCCGCATATCATGCTCCAGGCTCAGCAGGAGTCTGCTTTAGCTTTCTCTCTCCCTCTCCCTCTCTGCCCCTCCCTGGCTTGTGCACACCCAGGAGTGCTCTCTCTCTGAAATAAATAAATCTTTAAAATA
>NW_027836432.1:0-268 GCF_054177405.1 Leptonychotes weddellii
AGAAAGAGAATGAGAGAGACAGACAAGAATAAAAAGAAATGAGGCAAAATATGAACAACTCCTAAATCTGATAACTGGCATACAGGTCGTACTCTTGCAAGATTTTTTTTTTAATTTTACTTTTTTTTAATTTTGTTATGTTAATCACCATGCATTACATCATTAATTTTGATGTCATGTTCCATGATTCATTGTTTGCGTATAACACACAGTGCTCCATGCAGAACATTTCCTCTTTAATACCCATCACCAGGCTAACCCATCCTCC
>NW_027836433.1:0-268 GCF_054177405.1 Leptonychotes weddellii
AAATTTACCATGTACACCATTTTAACTGTGCGGCTCAATCGCATTAAGTATATTCATGTTGGGCTGTGCGGCCGGTCTCCAGTTTTAGTATATGTGCTGCCAAAATGAATGCTGTGCAGCCAATCTCCAGAATTTTTCATCCTGCACAACTGGAACTCTATACCCATGAAACACCGACTTTCTTCCATTTCTTCCTCCCGCTAGTCCTGGCAACCACCATTCTGCTTTCTGTTTCTATGAGCTTGACTGAAACCGTATAACACTTGTC
>NW_027836434.1:0-268 GCF_054177405.1 Leptonychotes weddellii
TAAAGCACTGAGAACATAAGAAAGTCCAAAAGGTAAATAGCTATATTCCACCTTTAGTTATCCTCCTTTGGGCTGGTCCATAAAGTTTAGGAGCTTATTACGTGCTCTTTCCATCAAGGATTTAGCTCAGAAGTCATCTTTGGGCTCATAACTGAGAAAATACAATCCATCAGGGAATAGACGGGCAGGAAATTTAAAAATCACTGAGCCCATCAATGTGATACAATACATTAACAAAAGAAAGAACAAGAATCATATGATCCTCTCA
>NW_027836435.1:0-268 GCF_054177405.1 Leptonychotes weddellii
CCTGGTATGTGGTTAGTGCCATGTGAGACACTGGAGAGAAGAGGAAGGAAAACCGTGGCTCTTCCTGAGCCCCCCACCACCCGACACAGTCACTGGCACCCTGAGAGCTGCTCCTCATTTCCTTCCCTGGAACCACCAGCACAGACACCTAAAGACAGGAAGGGAGCTCGGAGTTTAACTGTGGGGAGGGCAAACAACAAGTTCACTGACTGCAGGTGTTTCAGGAATTCAGAGACAAAGGGGAACACAACAGCTGGAGTAATCGAGA
>NW_027836436.1:0-268 GCF_054177405.1 Leptonychotes weddellii
CCTCTCATGTGCTCTCTCTCTCTCCTTCTCTCTGTCTCAAATAAATAAATTAAAAAAAATCTTTAAAAAAAAAAAAAAAAAAGAAAAGAAATCAAAGAACATCCCGAAAGTATACGCAGAATTATATGTAAGTGCATTAATGTATGTTGTTTTCCTGGAGAAAGCTTTCATCAGATTCTAAAAGGGGCCCATAACCCAAAAAAGGTATAAAACAACAAAAACCCATGTCCTGCAACCACCAGGCAGTTTTAATTCTGTGGTTTGTGGC
>NW_027836437.1:0-2288 GCF_054177405.1 Leptonychotes weddellii
GAAGGAGGATGTTAAATGAGACAATCATAAAATCCCAATAAATTGTTAACTGTTACCATCCCATTTTGCAGAAAGGAAACTGAGGCCCAGAGAGGTTAAACAGCATTCATGGATGTCCTAAACCTATGTATTGGCTTTCACTGTGTGGCATTCTGTGGCAAGAATTGTGTGTGAAGCATGTCATTTGATCTCTCTAATAGCCTAAGAGGCTCAGGAGTCAGGCTGGACCTTTCCCTACCTGTGTGATGTTGTGGATGTCCTATAAGCTCTCTATGCCTCACTTACCTCCTCTGATAAAATAGGAGTAATAAAAGCACCTTTCCCAGAGGGCTGCTGTGAGGCTAAAGCTAAATGAGGTACTGTGTGTAAAGGTCTGAGAATAGAGCCTGGCACATTCCAATAAATGTGACAATCATATTTCAGTGATAATAGCTCATCTTACAAATGAGGCCCAGAGAGGGTAAGCAAATTGCCCAAAGACACATAGCTGATAAGGGAAGAGTCTGTGTGACTACAGTTCCTGCTCTTCTTTCCAAGTCCCTCAATAGATATGTGGGGCTTAAATGGCCACTGACTCTCCCAGGAAGTTCCCAGGCCCACCTGAGACCTAACATGGTGCAGAGGTTAAGATAATGTGCTTTGGACTCAGACAAGCCTGGCTTCAAATGCAAGCTCTGTTCTTGATTTGACATGTGACTTTAAGGGTCCTTTTACCTCTCTCTTTTGGTCTCATCTTTAAGGGGGTAGGGAAGGAGGGATCATAATAGCACATCAATTCCTCAATTCGCAGCAACCATCAATGCTGTGTGCCGGCCCTGTGTGGAAGGCGAGACACTGATTTTGCTAAGCTGTGTCATGGGCTCCTTTGACTCAGCTGCTCTGGAAGCATAGTCCTTGCTGAGGTGCCCTTCATCCTCATCAGCCTGTCTCTATCCTGTGCCCCACGTCCTGTCTGTCTCTGTGGCCCACCAACAGAACAGCTTCATGGGAATGTGGTCTAATACTCAGGGGACTCGGGTGTAAGCCAAGTCCCAGGGATTAGGGCTCCCTTGAGACTGCCTCCCTGCAGAAGAGGGAACCGTCAGCTCTTTTAAGAGGGAAATAATTGCAAGTTTGAATGTGGGTTCGATGCTGAACAACTGCAATTAGAAGCCGCCTTCTGTTCAGAACAACTGCTGCTTAAATGTAATCCCCGCGTCGTGCATAAACCCCCAATGAGTTTCTCAGTTTTGGTTCCAACTACACTGACTACATTAAAACACTCTTGGTTCCTTTCCTGAAGCTTACATTGCTTCCTACTGCTCTGTGGCTTCTCTCTGTTTGTAGGCAGTCCAAATGCCTTCCTTGAGCCATCAAGGCTGGGCATATAGTCTGCCCTCTGCTCACCCTTCATCCTCTTCCTCCACACCTTACCCTTGCACACTTTGAGCTCCAGCTGCACCTGCTATCACCCTGACCTGGGAAGCTTTTTAGTTCCTGTCTGCTATTGAACTCCTATTTATGCTTTCTGTTCGCAATCCAAACACCTCCTCCAGGCCTTCTGTGATGCACCACATTAGGTAAGGACACCTGTGACATACCCTTGCACCATAGTGTACATTGTGGCACTTCCTAAAGCTTGTGATTATTCAGCTGCATTAGTTAATGTCATTATTTGCACAATTATTAATAAGATGATGGCCTTCCCCACAGAACTGTGTCCCATCCGTGTCCCACGGATGCTGCTTTGTTCTACCCCCAGCACAGCCCCACTGACACACAGCAGGTTCTCAATACATATGTGTTGAATGAACAACGGTTTAATCATGCAAATGGCTTATTCTTCCTAACAAGTACAACCTGCTAGAGGTAGGGCCTGTGTCTTAGCCATATTTCTATTCCTCATAGAACCTAGCACAACCCCTGGCACATAAGAGGTACTCAGTCTGAATCAGCATTTTTAATCAGGCTCATTCTTTAGTTCCTATTTTCAATTTTGTCAGGAAAAAATGCAAACACAAGTCCATGGCAGTCCTAGGATCCAGTCAAATGAAATCTCTGAGAGTTGTTAGCATGGGGATTTGACCTTACCTAGGAATACAAATGACTCTTTCTGTTTCATTAAAAAAAAAAATCAAAGGGGCGCCTGGGTGGCTCAGTCATTAAGCGTCTGCCTTCGGCTCAGGTCATGATCCCAGGGTCCTGGGATCGAGCCCCGCATCCGGCTCCCTGCTCGGCAGGAAGCCTGCTTCTCCCTCTGACACTCCCCCTGCTTGTGTTCCCTCTCTCGCTGTGTCTGTCAAATAAAA
>NW_027836438.1:0-268 GCF_054177405.1 Leptonychotes weddellii
GAGGGGAGGGGGAAGAGGAGGAGGAGGAGGAGAAGAAAGGGGAAGAGGAGGAGGAGGAGGAGAAGAAGGAGAAGAGGAAGAGGAAGAGGAAGAGGAAGAAGAAGAAGAAAGAGAAAGAGAAAGAAAAAGAAGGAGAAGAAACCCCCAGATTTAGGAGAAATAAATGTCTACTGCTGTATGAGTTTTGTGGTTGTTACCCAGCAAAAGCACACAGATACAGTACCTGACTCACTAGGAACACCTACTGGGAGGTCAAAGTAGACAGCAA
>NW_027836439.1:0-268 GCF_054177405.1 Leptonychotes weddellii
CCCCCCAGGGTAGATTTTATTTGACACACTCAATGTGTTAAAAATCAGGATATTACATTTAAGTTTTCAGGTTTCTAACATCTTAAGCAAACTGTATGATCTCTCAACCCTACGTACCTATTCTGGCATGACAGAATCAACTGAGGAAATTGCATAACCACAGACTTCATTTAGAGGTAACTTGAGGCTTATTAAAAAATGTGCTTCAAACGTATTTTTCTTTATTCTAGAAGCTGCATTAAGCATGTAATATGTTGAGTTCTGCCAA
>NW_027836440.1:0-268 GCF_054177405.1 Leptonychotes weddellii
CTCAGGGTTGTGAGATCGAGCCCCATGTGGGGCTCCATGCTCAGCTCCGAGTCTGCTTGAAACTGTCTCCCTCTCCCTCTGCCCCTCCTGCTCATGCGTGTGCTCTCTCTCAAATAAATAAATTTATTTATTTGAGAGAGAGAGAGCGAGAGAGAGCATGAGAAGAGTGAGAGGCAGATGGAGAAGGAGAAGCAGACTTCCCTGCCAAGCAGGGAGCCCGACGTGGGGCTCGATCCCAGGACCCTGGGACCATGACCCAAGCCAAATA
>NW_027836441.1:0-268 GCF_054177405.1 Leptonychotes weddellii
TACAGATGCCGATATCTCTTTTACCCTCTGTTTGCTCAGCACAGAGCACATTGTCTGTGCTGCATCGATTTTTTTTTTTTCGAGTTATTTTGTACCAGGCAGCTGGTTATGCATGAGTTGTCCAAAGTGACCTGCATGAGGCTGGCCCTTGTTCCCTGGATGGGGGAATATTCAGGATGTGTGGTCCCTGAATCCCGGATGGCTAATAGGTCTACAGTGCAAGGAGGAGGGTGAGGAAGCTAAGAGCAGAGTCAGGACCTATGCTGAA
>NW_027836442.1:0-268 GCF_054177405.1 Leptonychotes weddellii
GCTGTAACAAACCAGCACAAACTGGGCGGCTCAAAACAACAGAACCTTATTCTCTCTCTGCGCGGGAGGCCAGAAGACTGAAATCAAGGTATCGGCAGGGCTGTGCTCCCTCTGAGGGGAGGATCCTTCCTCACCTGTCTCCCAGCTTCCGATGCTGCTGGCAATCCTTGGTTTCCTTGGCTTGTATTTTTTTTTTTTTTAAGATTTATTTATTTATTTGAGAGAGCGAGAATGAGAGAGAGAGAGAGAGAGTATATGAGAGGGGGGA
>NW_027836443.1:0-268 GCF_054177405.1 Leptonychotes weddellii
ACGAAATCTGCATTACCAAAACTCTGTGAGCCAGAAGATTAATTATATTTGTACAACCTTTTTTCTTACCAATCACTAACAAATTATAAAAGTACATGGAGTCTTATTTGGGAAATAATTTTAGGCTATTATCTGAAATAGAGTGGTGCTAATTTTGTTGGTCCAGTCAATGTGCTGATTGCTACACTTCTTAATTCTACTTTATCTCTCAGAGATGGAATCATATTAAAATCCTTTGAAAATAAAACCGCACATTGTTTAACTGTTA
>NW_027836444.1:0-268 GCF_054177405.1 Leptonychotes weddellii
ATCAAAGATTTCAAGAGTCACTTATGGAAGGAGGACGTGGCTTCGCAAGATGGATCTAAGATCTGAGATTCTGAAGCAGACACACAAGTGTGACTCTTCCGGGCTGCTTCTAACAGAGCAAAGCCTGGGCAGTGCTCCCTTTTCCATACTTCCCTTTAACCTGCACACCGTCTTTCAGTAAATGCTTCTTTCCAAGGCTGATCTTGGCTTGTTCTTTTTTTTTTTTTATTCTTATGTTAATCCCCATACATTACATCATTAGTTTTAG
>NW_027836445.1:0-268 GCF_054177405.1 Leptonychotes weddellii
AAGGAAAAAGAATGTGCTCAATTGAGGGTAAATATTTTCCAATCTGACAATAGAGATAAATACAACAGACCAAACATTAGGTAAGGAGAGTTAAAGTCATGTGTCAAAAGCTGCATTAGAGGCTGGAAACTCAAGTAGTCTAGATTATGATTTTAGTTGTATAAAGTGAATATCAAATATATATATAATAAAGTAAACATTTGTTTGTGAAGGGGAGAGAAGGAAGAGAAAGAGTGGAAAGGAAATTGGATATATACTAATTTTGTTA
>NW_027836446.1:0-268 GCF_054177405.1 Leptonychotes weddellii
GGTGCTTCTGGGCCAATGAAAAATGAGATGAACTTTGCCTGGTGCTCCTGGGCCAATGAAAAATGAGACGAACTTTGCTAGGTGCTTCTGGGCCAATGGAAAATGAGATGAACTTTGCCTGGTGCTTGGGGTTGGGGCGGGGCGGGGAAGCATCTTTGCTTTTAAAAGTGAATCTCCGTAAAAGCTTTTCTCTCTTTGGAGAGCTCTGATGTCTAGAAGACCTGTGCCACAATGCGGGAAGCCGCCCTGAAAATGAGGTCAGGACACA
>NW_027836447.1:0-268 GCF_054177405.1 Leptonychotes weddellii
ACCGTTCTCGCTGAGAATTAACCGGTTCGTGTATTTATTCCTTTCCTCAATTCCTTCGAGAACTGAGCCCCTCACATGTGCTAGCTCCACCGGCATGAACAGGACATGGCTGATGCCCTCAAGAAATCCCCAGCCTGAAACAACAGATGTTGGCGGGGATGCGGAGAAAGGGGAACCCTCCCACACTGTTGGTGGGAATCCAAGCTGGGGCAGCCACTCTGGAAAACAGTATGGAGCTTCCTCAAAAAGTTGAAAATAGAGCTACCCT
>NW_027836448.1:0-2288 GCF_054177405.1 Leptonychotes weddellii
AGCGACCTCTTTTACCTCAGCCACAGAAGCTTCTTCCTAGAAACATTGCCAAAGGCAAGGGAAGCAAAGGCAAAAATGAACTATTGGGACTTCATCAAGATAAAAAGCTTTTGCACAGCAAAAGAAACAGTCAACAAAACCAAAAGACAACTGACAGAATGGGAGAAGATATTTGCAAATGACATATCAGACAAAGGGCTAGTATCCAAAATCTATAAAGAACTTTCCAAACTCAACACCCAAAGAACAAATGATCCAATCAAGAAATGGGCAGAAGACATGAACAGACATTTTTCCAAAGAAGACATCCAAATGGCCAACAGACACATGAAAAAGTGTTCAACATCTCTCGGCATCAGGGAATTCCAAATCAAAACCTCAACGAGATACCACCTCACACCAGTCAGAATGGCTAAAAATAACAAGTCAGGTAATGACAGATATTGGCGGGGATGTGGAGAGAGGGGAACCCTCCTACATACATTGTTGGCGGGAATGCAAGCTGGTGCAGCCACTCTGGAAAACAGTATGGAGATTCCTCAAAAAGTTGAAAATAGAGCTACCATACGACCCAGCAATTGCACTACTGGGTATTTACCCCAAAGATACAAATGTAGGGATCCGAAGGGGTACGTGCACCGCGATGTTTATAGCAGCAATGTCCACAATAGCTAAACTATGGAAAGAGCCAAGATGTCCATCAACAGATGAAGGGATAAGGAAGAGGTGGTATATATATACAATGGAATATTATGCAACCATCAAAAGGAATGAAATCTTGCCATTTGCAAGGATGTGGATGGAACTGGAGGGTATTATGCTGAGCGAAATAAGTCAATCAGAGAAAGACATGTATCATATGATCTCACTGATATGAGGTATCCTTAATCTCAGGAAACAAACTGAAGGTTGCTGGAGTGGTGGGTGGTGGGAAGGATGGGGTGGTTGGGTGATAGACATTGGGGAGGGTATGTGCTATGGTGAGCGCTGTGAATTGTTTAAGACTGTTGAATCACATACCTGTACCTCTGAAACAAAAATACATTTTATGTTAAAAAAAAAAAAAGAGGAAGATAGCAAGAAGGGAAAAATGAAGAGGGGAATATCGAGGAGGAGACAAACCATGAGAGACTATGGACTCTGAGGAACAAACTGAGGGTTCCTGAGGTGGGGGGGATGTGTTAGCCTGGTGATAGGTATTAAAGAGGGCATGTATTGCATGGAACACTGGGTGTTATACACAAACAATGAATCATGGAACAGTACATCAAAGACTAATGATGTAATGTATGGTGATTAACATAACATAATAAAAATAAATAAATAAAAGAGCAAGCACGTGTAGCTTTAAAAATAAATAAAGTGTACGACTCAATGGTTTTGAGTACATTCACATAGTTGTGCAACTGCTATCACATTCTATTTTTAAAACATTTCATCCCCTCAAAACCAAACCCTGTACTCATTAACAGTCACACTCCATTTTCCCTCTGAGCGCAAGACAAACAATCATCTACTGTCTGTATATAGATTTGCTTATTCTGGACCTGACTTGTAAGTGTCATTGTACAATACGTGAACTTTTGTAACTGGCTTCTTTCACTTACCATGTTTTCACACTGGATGTATGTTGTGACAGGTACCAATACTTCATTCCTTTTTATTGATGAATATATTCTATTGCATGATTGTACCACATTTTATCCATTGAACAGTTGATGGACATTTGGGTTGTTGCCAGTTTCGGCTATTAAGAATAATGCTGCTATAGACATTCATGTACACATTTTTATGTGGACATATACTTACATTTATCTTGGATATATATCTAGAAGTGGAGTAGGATCATTTGGTCACTCTATGTTTAACATTTTGAGAAATGGTCAAATGGTTTTTCAAGGGAGCTGTACCATTTTATATTTTGCCAGCCATGTATAAGAATTTCAGTTTCTCCTCATCTTTACCAACATGTTATTGTCTGTCCTTTTTTTTAAATTTAGTTCTCTTAATGGGTATGAAATATCTTACTGTGCTTTGAAATTATTTTACTTAATGCTAATCATGCTGAGCATTTTTTTTTTTCTTTGTAAGAGTTTTTGCTTATTCTAGACACAGTGCCCTCTCAGGTATGTGACATGATAATGTTTTTTCCTACTCTATGGGTTGACTTTTAAGTTTCTTTTTTTTTTTTTTTAAGATTTTATTTATTTGTCAGTGAGAGAGAGAGCGAGCGAGCACATGCCCAAGAAGGGGGAGCAGCAGGCAGAGGGAGAAGCAGGCTCCCCGCT
>NW_027836449.1:0-268 GCF_054177405.1 Leptonychotes weddellii
ACTTGGTGAGATTTGGTTTTTTGTCATTGGTACGTTTGTCATTCCTTCCTCCTAAGCAACCCCGCACTCCTCCCCGCTTGGCAACAGGAGGGGTGCCAAAGGCTACCCTGAAAACTTCCCTGTGCCCAAGTGGGCTCATAAATCAGTGCTGATGCTGGTGATCCAGGCAGACGGGGCAAGGGCAGCGGTGAGAAAGGGATGCTACCCAGTAGGGGTCACCTCGAGGCCAGGTTAAGAGGCAAGTGGGGAGACCAAGTCTGGACTCCAG
>NW_027836450.1:0-268 GCF_054177405.1 Leptonychotes weddellii
ATCCACGTCGTTGCAAGTGGCAAGATCTCATTCCTTTTGATGGCTGCATAATATTCCATTGTATATATATATATATATATATCTTTCTAGGAACTTCTGAAGAATGGGGAAAGCAGGTTTTCATAGTGGTCGGGGCCATTTGTCAGGATGTTTGAGCCTTGACTATCTTTTACTACCTTGCCTGCAAACATTTGTATAAAGATCAAATTGATTTGCAAGAGCAGTCCTGATTAGGGAAACTGAGAAGTCAATATGAAGTAAGTAGATG
>NW_027836451.1:0-268 GCF_054177405.1 Leptonychotes weddellii
GAGAGGAATCCAGGGAGAGGAATCCAGAGAGAGGAATCCAGAGAGGGAATCCAGGGAGAGGAATCCAGAGAGCTGGGAAATAATGTGAAATGCTACCATAGCCATTACATGACCAACTCATCCTAAAACAAGGTGAGGATGAAAGACGCTGAACCCAGAGCGTCCGACAAAACATTATAATTTATTTTTTATTTTTTTTAAAACATTATGATGTAGATCCAACCCTCTGAACTCTGCAAAAAAATACAAGAAGACTGCCATCAACGAA
>NW_027836452.1:0-268 GCF_054177405.1 Leptonychotes weddellii
CTAGAGCATAAATAGAGAACAAGAAAACAATAGAAAAGATTAACAAAATAAGAGTTGGCTCTTTGAAAAGATAAAAAATCTTGACAAACCTTAGCCCAATAATCCAAGAAAAAAAAAAAAGAGGACACAAATAAATAAAATAGAAATGGAGAGGAAATGTTACAATAAGTACCACACAAATACAAAGGGTCATAAGAGACTACTATGAACAATTATATGTTTAGGTTGTTCTAGGATAACATAGAAGAATGGATGAATTCCTAGAAAC
>NW_027836453.1:0-268 GCF_054177405.1 Leptonychotes weddellii
CAAACAATGAATCATGGAACACTTCATCTAAAACTAATGATGTAATGTATGGGGATTAACATAAGAATAAAAAAAAAAAAGATAAAAAAGATAAAAGCAGAGACAAGATCCCAGTCACCCACCTTCCTATCAATAAAACAAATTATTTACTTGTCCAGAATCATCTTCCTACCAGTGCTGTATGTCTTGTTCTATGTCCTTTGCTGTCTCACTTATTTTCACTATATAAAATTCTACCAATTACAGATGATTATTATTAGTTAATACC
>NW_027836454.1:0-268 GCF_054177405.1 Leptonychotes weddellii
ATTAGTTTCCTGATTTTCTGGGATAACTTGATATCAAAATTTACCTCCCTTTCTTGGTTTATTCAAACATCCAGGGTCCTCAGAGATGAGTACTTATTATTATAATACGGCAACCCCAAGATTTATATAAAACATATAATCACAGTAACTGGAGGGGAAAATGGGAGGAAGCTTGAAGAGAATCTTTTCCTGCCCTTGGCCTCTCGATCTGGGGGCAGCCTTTCTGATCAGAAAGTGGCCTTTGAAAAAGATGAGCAGAGATAATCAA
>NW_027836455.1:0-268 GCF_054177405.1 Leptonychotes weddellii
CTAAGACACAAGTGTACCTACACAGGATTTCTGGTTTGTCCTTACAGAAAAGGCTTCGTGTTCTGTCTCTTTCTCTAAGTTGCATTTCTTACCACACAGTATACCTGTAGTGTATCCCAGAGGTGAGAGTTTGACATTCTTTTTCACAGCCGCAGAATATTCCAGATTGTGGAAGTGACAGTGTATTCAACAGTGTCCCCGGCTTGTTGCTGTCATAAACACCCTTGTACACATATTCTATGTACCGCCAGCTCGCCTGTTCTTTGAG
>NW_027836456.1:0-268 GCF_054177405.1 Leptonychotes weddellii
AACAGATGCACAAGTGTCACCATATTGAGCATGCATAGGGAAGTATTTTGTAAGACTTGGACGATGTTCTTTTTTTTTTTTTTTTAAAGATTTTATTTATTTATTTGAGAGAGAGAATGAGAGACAGAGAGCATGAGAGGGAGGAGGGTCAGAGGGAGAAGCAGACTCCCCGCCGAGCAGGGAGCCCGATGCGGGACTCAATCCCGGGACTCCAGGATCATGACCTGAGCCGAAGGCAGTCGCTCAACCAACTGAGCCACCCAGGCGC
>NW_027836457.1:0-268 GCF_054177405.1 Leptonychotes weddellii
CCCTTGTCCCCCTTTTGCTTCTCACTTTTCCCCTTTTGGGAGCCACACAGTAGGACATTCAAAAAGAGCTGCATACGTGGGAAATTAGGAAGGGACCACGCGTGCCCAAGGAAAGGCTCAGAAAAGACCTGAGAAGACGTTCAGTTTACACCTCAGGCTGGTCCTCGGCACAGAGACAGCCCGCAACCATCAGAAGAACGATGACAACCAAACAGCAAACCCTGGGGAAGGGGGAGAATCTGATTTCCAGAGTTACCACGTCATGAGA
>NW_027836458.1:0-268 GCF_054177405.1 Leptonychotes weddellii
AAGCATATATCTAAGCAATTTTCCAGGTCAGTCCTAATTTCAAATATGTGCTATTTTTGCCAATCTAAATTGTCATGAATTGTCTTTTCATTTCTTTTTTTTAATTTAAAAAGCATTTTTTATTATGTTATTTTAATCACCATACATTACATCATTAGTTTTGATGTAGTGTTCCATGATTCATTGCTTGCATATAATATTTCACAGCTTTATTGAGGTATGACTGACATACAATCAATTGCACATATTTAAAGTGTACAATTAGGTA
>NW_027836459.1:0-2288 GCF_054177405.1 Leptonychotes weddellii
GGTATAATAATAGTGTAATCTATTATTTTAGTAATTTATAATTACTATTTGTTGCTTCTTACTTTTTAGATGTCAATATGTAGGAAAAGCATTTTTACTCAATTTAATTTTTTTAACAGACTTTTAAAAAAGATTTTATTTATTTACTTGATAGAGAGAGAGAGTGCCAGAGACCACAAGGTGGGGAAGAGCAGAGGGAGCAGGAGAAGCAGGCTCCCCATTGAGCAGGGAGACTGAAGAGGGGCTCCATCCCAGGACCTGAGCTGAAGGCAGATGCCTAACTGACTGAGCCACCCAGGTGCCCCTACTCTATTTAATTTTTAATAAAAGAATTAAATTTCTTTAATTTTTAAAAGATTTTATTTAGTTATTTGTCAGAGAGGGAGAGAGAGCACAAGCAGGGGGGGCAGCAGGCAGAGGGAGAAGCAGGCTCCTTGCTGAGTGGGAAGCCTGATGTGGGGCTCAAACCCAGGACCCTGGGATTATGACCTGAGCTGAAGGCAGATGCTTAACCAACTGAGCCACACAGGTGCCCCAAATTCTCTTTACTTTTTTATTTTGTTTATTATTTAATAAATTATTTATTTATTTAAAGATTTCATTTATTTATTTGACAGAGAGATAGCGAGAGTGCACAAGCAGGCAGAATGGCAGGCAGAGGGAGAAGCAGGCTCTCTGCTTAGCAGGGAGCCCAATGCAGGGCTTGATCCCAGGACCCTGGGATCATGACCTGAGCTGAAGGCAGCCACTTAACCAACTGAGCCACACCTCTCTTTAATTTTTAATTAAAGAATTTTTTAATTCTCTGAAAAAAATTTCCATTTCTTCAATTGAAGAACAAGTGGTTAGATGACATGATTTAAAAGAGCCCAATGATGTTTATTTTTCTACTTCTTAGCCTTTTCCCTCTAATTCAAATTATTATTTGAGAAGAATTTCAACCTGTCCTTTCTCCAGTGAGAAGCACAGAATCTGGTGTAACCCATGTTGTCTACATGCAATCAGATTTATGTGGGTCCAAGAAAATAGGGATGCTTGAGGTTTCACTGGCAGCCTCATATTGATGAGAATCTGCTTTCACCTGACTTAATGGTTTCCCTAATTGAGCCACAGAGTGCAGAAATGATAGTTTTCCTCTTTTGAGAGCATCTTATGATCTCAGTGGCATTTGTGGCTTCCTGAATAATTAAGCTGGGACTAGGATAAAATTTCTTACTGTAACCTGTAATTCCCCTGCGTTACCATTCAGTGACCACAAAACAGGTTATACTTCCCTTTCATACCTCTTTTTCCATCATGAGCCCCCAACAACTTGCTGGAATTAGCCTCTACTTGAACCTGGTGATTCTTGCAACTCAGGGTGCACCCTGGGACAATCCTCAGATGTCTTTTTCTGTTCCTCTCACTTTGTCAACTTGCTGCTTCTGAAGTTTTTAATATGGCTGATCTGGTGTTCTCTCTCTCTCTCTTCTGTTTCTGATTCTTGCTCTCTTGCTCTCTCACTCTTGCTTTCTCCTGGCCATGAAGGGGGCATAATACTATTCCTAACTCCCCTCAGCATGGCTGAGACTGTGACTATGATTCTTAACAAGGTTTTGCTGAAGGGTTGGGACAATAGAAATAAGATATGAAGGTGCTGTAAGTGAACAATAGGGCCACAGGAGCAAATCTGACATAAGGTCCTTAGCAGTTCAGCCTCTTATTTAGCCCCAGGCCCATTTTCACTTGGAAGGGGCACAGTTACCTCCATATTTGGGAATGCCCCAAACATTTCTATTCCTTGGAGTCCTGCTCTCCTCTTCTCTGGAGTTGCTATTATTATTATCTTTTGGTTCAGATTATTATTTATGTTTTCATTGTGCATCAAAACTTATTTAGAAATCACTATAGGATTCATGTGTTTATTTGCTACCATTATTTTTCCCCTCAAGACCAATTATTCTTTTTAAATGACTTTTTTTCCTTTCTGTTTTTGTTTTTGCTGGAATATTTCCTAAGTCATTCTTTTAGGGATGGTATATGAATGGTCAATTTCTAAATCTATATAAATCTGAAACCATCATTATTTCTCCCTGCTTGAATGTTAGTTTGGCTGAGTCTAAGATTTTAGCCTCACATAATTTTCCTTA
Source organism: Leptonychotes weddellii (assembly GCF_054177405.1). Lineage (NCBI taxonomy): Eukaryota > Metazoa > Chordata > Mammalia > Carnivora > Phocidae > Leptonychotes > Leptonychotes weddellii. Next base: position 2,130 of record NW_027836459.1, read on the forward strand.
AGAAATAAGACAGTCAAATATATGGTAACAGTCACCTTACAGGCAATACAATGGCACTAAATTCCTATCTTTCAATAGTTACCCTGAATGTAAATGGGCTCAATGCCCCAATCAAAAGACACAGGCTATCAGACTGGATTAAAAAACAAGACCCATCGA
>NW_027836460.1:0-268 GCF_054177405.1 Leptonychotes weddellii
GTACTGCATGGAGCACTGGGTGTTATACGAAAACAATGGATCGTGGATCACTACATCAAAAACTAATGATGTATGGTGACTAACATAACATAATAAAATTAAAAACTAAAAAAAAAAAAAAAGTACCAAACTCTAAAATTCTCTGTTAGGTTTCAAAGGTGTGTGGGACTGATATTATATGTAAACTACCGTGGTGTATTTTTAAAACTAGTCTGACTGCCACTCTTCTGTTTCAGGTTTACTCCTGATTTCACAGCTTCTAGAGTTA
>NW_027836461.1:0-268 GCF_054177405.1 Leptonychotes weddellii
CTATTTGTCTTAAGTTAGAGACATGTATTTTTTCTAGAACCCATCACATGCCCAATTTTCTCAGAGAGGTGATTGTAAAAGGGTGAGCATCATCTGGGTCTAAAAGGAATTAAGCAATATCTATATCCATCTATCCTTCCTTTCTTTTTTACCCTTCCTTCCTTCCTTTCTTTTTTACCCTTCCTTCCTTTTTTACCCTTCCTTCCTTACCCTTCCTTCCTTTCTTTTTTACCCTTCCTTCCTTTCTTTTTTACCCTTCCTTCCTTCC
>NW_027836462.1:0-268 GCF_054177405.1 Leptonychotes weddellii
AAACGGTGCCCATCCCTGGAGGCTCACTGCAAATTGTCTTCTGTCCTCTTACTGCCAAAGTGCCTTCAGACATCATCTGACCCCACCCCTCATTTGACCCACGGGCAAACTGAGGTTAGGAGGGAAGCACTTCGCTTCCAATTCACAGTCCAGAGCAAGACCAGGGCTAGGGCTCCGGGCTGCCCGTGTGGGCTCATTCCAGCCCAGGAATGGCTTCTCCTCCAAGAAGTCTTTGTCACCCTGAACCCAATTCAGGGACCTCCCTGCA
>NW_027836463.1:0-268 GCF_054177405.1 Leptonychotes weddellii
GGAGCGAAAGCGGTAGTGAGAAAGGCGTCTGTGGCATCAGAGGACTGAGTTTGAATGGCTCCCAGATACCGGCTATGTGTGGTTTTGGCAAATTATTTAACCTTTCTAAACCACAGCTTCCTCTTTTGCAAAGTGGGATGGTAATGCCAGGATTGCGGGGAAAACTCAAGATCCTGCGAGTCACCTGACCAGCAGTGCTCAGCACCCACCGGTTCCTGAGTTCATGGCGGCCATCATTACCCCAGAACCCCTCGCAGTGCTGCCGACC
>NW_027836464.1:0-268 GCF_054177405.1 Leptonychotes weddellii
ACGTGCACGGAGCGGGAACTCCGAAAGAGGAAAAAGCGGAAATTCAGCCTCTGGGTCAGGCAGTGTTCTTCCACTGGCTTCATTATCCAGGTGAGCCCGGGGACGGGCCCAGGGAGGCCAGTCGAGGGGACTCGGCTCATTCGGGAACTGCTGAGCTGGCTCACTCACCCTTTCTCTGGGCCTTCCCCAGGAGCTGCCACGGAGGCGGGGGCTGGGCTGGGGCTCCTCACGGGGGCTCTGGGGCAGCCAACACTGTCCCGCATGTTCT
>NW_027836465.1:0-268 GCF_054177405.1 Leptonychotes weddellii
AACAGGAGATTGAAGAAAAGAATAGCAGCAACTCTCTGAACAGAAAAGCGACTACTTCTGGAAGGTAGGACGTGGGGAGAAGTGAATCCGAGGCGATATTCGGGAGGATAGACGGCGGGGGAGGGGGCCTCCATCAGCTGCTACTGGCAAGTGATAGAGCAGCAGAGCACAAAATCGGAACTTTTAGAAGTCGGCTTTGCTGAGGGATGTTGCTCCAGTGGCTAAGTGGAGGGTGGAACCCTCGCTGGGACAGTGTGGTCTCAGGACC
>NW_027836466.1:0-268 GCF_054177405.1 Leptonychotes weddellii
CCTACCTGCCATATTGCTAACTTTTTAGCCTTCAGTGCAACTAGTTCTGTCAGCACTTGGAATCCAAAAGCCAGCTGCTCTGAGATTTTAGTAAAGGAACTATATAAATTAATGTGGTCATTAAGGTTAGGAGTGTGACCTCAGCTATATAATACCAACTAGGGAGAGTGTGTTCTCTCCAGTTTCTGGAAGTTGTGATCACAAACTGATGGGTAGAGGTCTGGACAGACTATGTGTGAGAATGTGGTGGAATGAGCTGTCAATGCCC
>NW_027836467.1:0-268 GCF_054177405.1 Leptonychotes weddellii
CTGGTGCGGCCTCCCCTCCTCAGCCTGAGGGGAGGCATTTACTGGGTGGACCCAGGGGGCACCCTCCAGGCTGCAGCTATGCCCTCTACCAAGGACACTCTAAGACCACGGGTAGGGGTAAATTCAGGCCCCACTGGATGTCCTCTTGGAGCTACGGGAAGCTTCCTGGGTGGCCAGAGCTGGTTTCCCCTCCTCTGGCGCTGGAGCCGGCCATGTGCTCCACCCTGTGGTCAGCACCTGTGATCTGCCTGACCCCTCACTGTCCCAC
>NW_027836468.1:0-268 GCF_054177405.1 Leptonychotes weddellii
AAACAGAACAGGAGGGAAACACAACCCTTGGCGGCTGGCGGCACCACGGAGTCCCCAAGAGCCCCCGCGGCCAGCACCAAGGCTCTGGGCTCTGGGAAGGAGGGGCAGCGACAGGGAGTGTGGGGCGGGTTTGCAGGGGAGAAGCTGTGACCAGAACTCAGGCGGGAGGGTCACCAGGGAGACTGCTAGGGGCAGGGCCCGGGCTCCAGGACGGGGTGCAGTGGGACCCAGTCCTAGTTCAGGCCCTCGCTCTGTCCTCTCCGGTGTG
>NW_027836469.1:0-268 GCF_054177405.1 Leptonychotes weddellii
AGTTCACAGTGCTAGGCAGAGCCTCTGGGATGTGGGGCCCAGCTATAAGTATATTTTAAAGCCCCTCATGTGATTCAATATGCAGCTAAGGTTTCAAACCAATGTTTTGGAAAGACTTTAAAAGAAGATTGAGATGCAGAGGGATTTCTGATGAAATCCTGTTGAAGGTTTCCATTATACCATGTCAAAAATTCCTTTAACCAAAATGGAGTTGTTGTAATAGGGGAACGTCCTGGGGATCTTCAAGACCACAAACTACAGTCACTAT
>NW_027836470.1:0-13407 GCF_054177405.1 Leptonychotes weddellii
AAAAAAGAAGAAGAAGAAGAAGAAGATAGTAGGAAGGGAAAAATGAAGGGGGGGAATCGTAGGGGGAGACGAACCATGAGAGATTATGGACTCTGAGAAACAGAGGGTTTTAGAGGGGAGGGGGGTGGGGGGATGGGTTAGCCTGGTGATGGGTATTAAAGAGGGCATGTACTGCATGGAGCACTGGGTGTTATATGCAAACAATGAATCATGGATCACTACATCAAAAACTAATGATGTAATGTATGGTGATTAACATAACATAATAAAATAAAATTTAAAATATATATACGTGCACCTGAAACTAATAGGATAGTGTATGTCAATTATACTTCCAATTTTTAAAAAGAAAAAGAAAAAGAGAAAGAAAGAAAATAGCTATAGGGTGCAGACCAGAGGAGAGGACAGCCGCCATATAGGAGGGGGCAAGAAATTCCTCCTGTCTCAGTCTCTCCTGCCTCCTCTTCTTGAAACACAAAGCTTGAGCAAAGAACATTCTCACCCTCAAGGAACTGGTGAAACTCACTGCAACTATGGGAAGGGAGAAGTAAAAAAGCCTTATTCCTGGAGGTGGATCAGGAGATCACCCCGAGACCTAGTGACATGGTGTCTGTGTAAGACTGAGATTTAGTCAGAACACCAGGGACTTTGTCACCTTCCTGCAGGCCGAAGCCAACAAGCCTGAATAACAAGTAACAGAACAGCTGGGAGGGACAGGAGAGAAGTACCAGAAGACCTTCTCTGAGGTGAGTAGGGAAGACCTAAATTGTAGGGCTGAGCAGAGGATGCTCAGGCAAAACAACCTCCACTCTAAACACAGGTATCACAAGAGGAATTTGAAGGCTGTGGTGCTCTGAGGGTAACCATAGCAACAACAAGCCTCAAATCCAGCCCCACTGCTGACTAGATGAACCCCCCCCCACACACACGCACACACTAAAGACCTAGGAGAAGGAGAAGTGGGCCATCTCAGGGATAAACACCACCTCAGTCTCTGCTAGCTACACAAGATATCTGGCTTCCAACAGAAATTATGAGGCAGGAAAAAATCCAAGACACAAAGCAATCATCAGAACCAGACCCAGATAGGACATAGATGCTGGAAGCATCTGACAAGGAATTTAAAATAGCTATGATCAATATGTTAAAGGCTCTAGCAGAAAAAGTGGACAACTTGGGCAATCAGGTAATTCCAGCAGGGAGATGGAAGCTGTAAGAAAATCAAATGGAAACATAGAAATTTAAAAATACAGTAATAGAGATAAAGAATGCCCTGGATGGTGGGCTCATGAGTAACCCTCTCTCTGCTAAGGGAAGAATCAGTTAACTGGAGGTGGATCACTAAAAGTTACCCAAACTGAAACACAAAGAGTAAAGAAGTGAAAACAAAGAAACAGAACATCCAAGAGCTGTGAGGCAATGTCAAGCAGTGTGACATACACATAATTGGAATTCCAGAAGAACAGAGAAGGAATGGAGTGAAGAAATAGTTGAAGAAATACTGGCTCAGAATATCCCAAAATGAATGACAGACACCAAACCACAGGTCTACGAAACTCAGAGAACACCAAGTAGGAGAAATACAAAAACAAAACAAAACAAAACCTGGGAATAATTTAGCTAATAGTTCTCTACCAATGTTATCTACCTCATTTTGATAATTGTACCATGGTCATATAAAATGTTGACATCAGGGGAAGCTGGGAAAAGGGTATATACAGGAACTCTGTGCTACTTTTGCAACTCTTCAGTAATTCTAAAATATTTCAAAATAAAAAGGTTTTGAAAATGGCTTTACTGTTAGGTACTACATTGAGAATGTACTAGTAATGCCTAGAATAGAAAATGAAAATAACTTTCTAAAGTATTCTCCACACTTATCTCTCATCTCTAGCATTTGTGTTCTTGAGTTTGGAATTTGTTTATTTAGCTTTTGTTTTGCTTTTACTTATTTATTTAAAAAATTTGGGGAGGGTAACGTCCCCTTTTTTTTTTTGAAGTATAATAGACCCAAAATGTTATGTTAGTTTCAGGTGTACAACACAGTGATTTGACAAGTCTATACATTATGCTATGCTCATAAGTGTAGCTACCATCTGTCACCATACAATGCTATTAAAATACCATTGACTATATTCCCTATGCTGTACCTTTCATCCTCATGACTTATTCATTCCATAACTGGAAGCCTGCACCTTCCACTTCCCTTTACCCGTTTCCCCGCCTCCCCCCCAACCTCCCCTCTGGCAAGCACCAGTTTGTTTGAATTTGCAGTTTAAATCAGATCTGCGGTGTGTCCAAGGAACCCAAGTAGTATTTACAGTATTAGTTCTATCAAAAATATCCTCTAATCCAAACACCTAATTTATAATGGAAATTTAAGAGCAGAGCAGATTTGTAAGGTGAGTATTGAGCATATCTAGGATTTCATTTTTTTAAAGATTTTATTTATTTATCTATCTATCTATCTATCTATCTATCTATCTATCTATCTATCTTTTTGAGAGAACGAGTGAGAGGAGGGGCAGAGGGAGAAGCAGACTCCCCGCAGAGCAAGGAGCCCTTGTAAGACTCGATCCCAGGACCCTGGGATCACCCCCTGAGCAGAAGGCAGACGCTTAACCCACTGAGCCATCCAGGTGCCCTGCATACTTAGGATTTTCAATACACTTTTATTCCAAAAGGTTTAAGCAATTTCTTTGATACATACTAATTGTGCAGTGTCTACAACTCATCAGGAGCTGAAAGCTGGGTGGGGCATGGTCCGGGAGCACACTGCACACAAGGGGCGAGGAGAGTCAGGAAGCCAGGCTCCCTCTCGTGCACGCCGCGGACCTCGGGGGAGTCAGACTTTAAGGCTCCTGCCGCTGGCAGTCGCTCTGTAGGCTGCTGCTGTTGCTAGATGTTGTTAGTAGAGACAGGCGGAGTCTAAAGGAAGAGCTATAAAACCGGATGGAGAAAGCACCATACAGTCTGCCACATTGGGCAGAACGAGCAGGAGCTTCAGCTGGAAGACTGGGAACAGGTTTCAGAGAAGAACATCGTACAGAATATAGGACCCTTGGCGGAGAGGTTGGGAGCCAGGGTCTTCCTGGTGAAGGAACATGCACAGGGAAGGAGTGTGAGGGCAGGCACAAGAGGAAAGGGATGCAGTGGCAGGATGGGAAGGGCAGGAGGAAGCAGGAGGAAATGAAGTTGAAAAAATAAGCTGGGATTAGATCGCAGAGTCCTCCAGGATTACCTAGGTAAGGCAATATGTTTTGGAGACAATAATAAAAAGGTAAGGGGCACTGGGTGGCTCAGTCAATTAAGTGTCTGACTCTTGATTTCAGCTCAGGTCATGATCTTGGGGACCGAGGATCAAGCCCTACATCAGGCTCCCTGCTCTGCAGGGAGTCTGCTGGAGATTCTCTCTCCCTCTCCCTCTGCACCTCGCCCCTGCTCACTCACTCTCCCTCTCTCAAATAAATAAATCTTAAAAAAAAAAAAAAAGTAAACCTGGTCTTTTAAAGAATGGACAAGCATGTCAAACAGCTCAACAGCTTTCAACTAGCTGTTCTGAATTCAATATTCACTCCTCTTTCAAACCTCTTTCCATAAAGTTGTAATGATTCTGAGAAGAAACGCATGTCTGAGCAGTTTAAATAAAGCTCTTTGTGCTAAAGGCTCCTAGACGCTGTCAGTTCTGCCCTGTTAGGTGAAGGATTTGTCTTTGGCAGCCTCTTCCTATGTCTCCGTCTGCTTGTCTCCCCCAGGAGCTCATGTATTTCCTTCTCCTCCTATTAAAACTTCTTCCCAATCTTATACAACTCACTAGTGTAGGACCTCCCCCAAGGGTGTCTGCACACCTTGGACATATTTTTAAAAGATTTCCCCACCTCATTCTGGGGCCAGAGGAGCTTGTGTATTGGGTCAGAGACCATCAGAGGTGAGATGCAGCACGTGGGGAGCCAAGATTGAAAGCACTAGATTCCTGCCTGGTCCTAACACCTACCAGACGAGTGACCTTCATGTGAGACAGAGATAATGAGCATGTCTACCTGTCTGGTTAAAGAGGGGATTAAATAAACCAGAGTGTGGGAACTGTCAGAAATAGTGCCCAGTGCACAGACGTAAGAACAGCTGGGACAAACCATGGCAGTCCCCATCTCTGACCACAGGGACCTCCAAGATGCTGAATTGTTTGAGCACTTGGGAACCACCTCAAGCAAAAGGAGGAGGAGGGCTATCTGGGGCCCAAGAGCTGAGCTCACTGTCCCCTGGGAAGGATGGACCTTCTAACTCCAGATCCAGATGATTCCTGTTGAGCTAAACTGCTATGCCCAGCCCTCAGGGCCCGTGTGAAGTCCACTTCTAGTGACTCTCAGATCCTGCATGATGACCAGGCTGGTCTCCACGCTAAGCCTATACCCCAATCCTATGCTGGAGTCAGTTGGCTTTCTGGTACCCCTCCCCTTGCTGCCTCATTCCGTCTCCGGTAACCCCTTCTCAGCTTTAGAGACCAGTTCAGATCCAGCCTCCTCTGGATCCTCCCTGACCATCTGGCTTACACCCAGCCACCAATTCTGAAGCCCCAGGCACGAAGAGTACCCCTCACTGAACCTCAGTCACTCAGACTTATGCTTCTCCATGTACATAATCAGGTCCTTCAAGCCTGAACCTAGCTTTAGCCTCCTTTCCCAGCCCCCAAAACAGCTGAGGACATCCTGCACAAAAAAACAGGTGTCCTAGCCATGCACGTTGATTATGCATTGGTGCAAGACCTCACTCATGACTCTAAGAGGGGATAAATTAAGGGTCTGGTTAAAAAACTACAGATCCTTTCTGTAAACACCACTTCCTTCCGGAAAGGAGCTGAGCAGACCGAAGTCTGAGCAACAGCCCTGGCCATACATTCCCATGAAGGGGCTCCTTGCCTCGGTCTCCCCCTCCCCCCACTCACACATCCTTCCACTTGGTATGAGGCCCCAGTTCAGACCCTCTCTCCATTGAAAAAGCCAAGTTCATCCATCCTGGACATGCCCCACTGTCACAAGTGCTCTTGTAGCCTGTTCTTAACAGGAAACAAGGCAGGAGAACAGTGACAACCTCACTTTTTAAAAAAAAAAGTCCCCTGGGAACAAAATTGCTCTGCACAAGCACAAGGAAAATACACCAGAAAGTGAGATTTACCAGCTTCTGCAGTTTTGTGACAAAATACCCTGTACACATAGGATATATGTCAAACACAGGTTCCATTTATCTCAGCACACCGAAGGTCAACAGAGCCGACCCTCGGCAAAAGCGCCAGACTGCACAGCTCACCCCCTCATTCTGCCCCCCTTTCTTCACCTTTCTCTCCTGTCCTCTCAGCCTTGCAGGTGGGTTGCTACCTAGTTTGTAGGGCTCCGTGCAAAATGAAAACATAAGGTCCCGTTTCAAAATTATTAAGAATTTCAAACTCTTCTACGACTGCAGAGCATTTACTCTAGCATGGGGCTCTTCCACTTGTCCTGGTGGAGGGCTGGAGTCCTGCCCACTTGCCGAATCCTAAGCTGGGCCACCTTCTCTCCCACCATCACCACAGGGAGAATTCCCTCTTCAAAGTGTAGCCTCAAACCATTTATGTGCACTTAAGCCTTTTATCTCTGATTTCAGAATAAAAAGCATTTCTCCCTCCTTAAAGGACATTAAGGCATCAGCAAACAAAGGCGGAGATCTGAGGTAGGAAGTGGGATAGAAGGGACAGGGACCCCAATATCCCGTCGGCCTACTCAGAACTTAGAAGTGAGCCAACAAGGGGTGCCTGGGTGGCTCAGTCGTTAAGCGTCTGCCTTCAGCTCAGGTCGTGATCCCAGAGTCCTGGGATCGAGCCCCACATCGAGCCCCACATCGGGCTCCCTGCTCCGCGGGGAAACCTGCTTCTCCCTCTCCTACTCCCCCTGCTTGTGTTCCCTCTCTCACTATGTCTCTCTCTGTCAAATAAATAAATAAAATCTTTAAAAAAAAAAAAAAAGAAGTGAGCCAACAAGGTCACTCCAGCTCACAGTAGGTGAGAGATGGTCAGAAAGGCTGTCCTGAGCTCGAACGCCCTCACTGCCCTGAAGATGCTGGCTGAGAACCAAGGCCCAACTCAGGACCTGAAGTCCTGATGCTTTCCCACCTGCCAACACCTCTCCCCACACCCCAAAACAGGTTAGACCCACCCACTGTGCAGAATCCCCCTCCCACGCCCACCACAGCTCTCCCCTATTTCTGCATCATGATGGCCAGAATTGCATCCGAACGCCTGCCTTCCCTTTTCTACCCCCAGTCACAAAGTTGCTGACAAAGAAGCCTATCACCGAAATGCGTGCTGAGCAAAGAGCCCGCTGCCTGTCCTCACCGCCCCAAGCCCCTTGCTCCCAATGTACCCAGGACCTGGAAATGGATTTGACTTGTCCAAAACAGCTTTAGCAAAGGGGTCACACGGTGTACCCTTAGAGGTCACAGTGAGACACAAACAATGGAAATCAAAAACTCTATCTTCACTCCTTGCCTTAGCTTTCTTTCCCAGAAAGCACGGGGTTTTGGTCATTGAGCACAGAAGGTCAGTATTTATGGTAGAAAAGCTACTAAGGTTTTATAATGATTTCCATGCCCCTGGCTTTAAATGCATCTCAGGGTGCCCTCAAAGCCTTCAATTTCTCATGGATCATGGTTTGGCTCCCCGCCGCCCCCAAACCCACTGTTAGTATCTGACCCACTCGGGCCACCACTAAGCTGCAAAAGCTGGAGGAGGGCAGCAGAGGCGCAACCCCATGGAGAGAGTAGACACAAACGCCTCATGCAGATTCATATTCTCAGATGCTTGGATTGTAAAAGGGGAATGGTTTGGAAGGCTAAATTGTTTTATGAAACCATGTCAAATTTATGTCCAAGAGTCTACTGAAAAATAGGAAACCAAAGCCAGAAGTTATGCCACTCAAAGTTAAATACTGAAAGAATAGCTAAACCACAAACATAAAGATTTTCTGTTCACTTGAGGAGATAAACATTTAGGCATCCTAAGGCACAGGATTTGATCACATTTTTCTACTTTAACTTCTTTTCCCAGATAGTTGTTAAAAAAAAAAAAAATCATGCTCTTATGTAAGAAGCCAACGCAAAAATCGATGCCAACAAAACATGGAGGAAAGGGAAGAGGGAGCCACATGCCGTTCCCTCTGTTTCAGAGACAGAAAATAATTACATCAATATAGATAACAGATCGTCGTCAATGTGGTGTTCTCCCTCTGCAAGCTTCACACCGCCCTAGGAAGTGGCCACAGTCAGTCCACACCTGATAATCTACCTGAATTCCTCCTTTTATAGAGGAAGATCCCAAAGGGCTGGTGGCATGTCCTGGTCACCCAGCAGAGTGGGTGGCAGAGTACTCTTCAGGGACGGTCGCTTGGCAAAGTTAAGAAGAAAAGAAGCTGAAGCCGTGCTTTGTGTTTTGCAGAGGCCTGGGGTGGGTAGGGCCTGGGGGGACATTAAGTCAAGTCTGTAAGGACAGATGAGGAAACCGAGTCTCAATGGGGCTTAAGGGTCTTGGTCAAAGTCACACAGCTCCCCGTGCTCATGTCATCATGCCACCTGCCTCACAGTCAGCTTTAAGCTTTGCATAACTATTGTCATCTGGAAGCATTCCATGTGCTTTTATTATTATTTCTTGAAACACAAAGAATCCCCATACTCGTTCTGGGTTCAGCAAATCTGTTGTCATCCTAGGTAAACAGCTGACTAGACTTTCATCGAATCTGGAAGACATGTGTGGACGGATCTGCCTTCCAACAGAGGCTGTGTGCCACACACGGAAGCAACACTGGGTAGCTAAGAGAACAGCAGCTCTGACAGAAAGTCAGCCATATCTCAGAGCAAAGAAACTCAGGCACCAAAGGCCTGTGTCACTGCTGAGTGAGAACAGGCCTTGCGTATTAAGATACTGTACGCAGAAAAGTAGACAGAGGTTTCAAATACGAATGCAGATGAAAAATCACAAGGGCAAACATTCCAAATTGCAGGCATTGATTTGTAATCAAGGTCTTTTGATCCTGCTTTGTGTGGGGGCAGTTCCTATAGCATATCCAGGGCGGGTGGCAACCAGGATTCGTTTTTTAAGGATGTTTAATGGCTTTCCCGGGGGGGGGGGGGGTCAGCTAGTAAGGTACTATATGCGGAAAGGTTTCATAAACTCCAAAGCACGATAAAATGTGATGCCACAACATCATTATATTTCGAACTCTTACTAACCATGTGCTTATACTTGCTAGCTGCCCAAAGTGCAAGGCATCTTTAATACCTCATATAAATGAGGAACAACAACAACAACAACAACAAATCCTGACAACCAAAAGCTTGATCCTGTAAAAGATTTCTTTACCTGGCTCGAGGTATATGAAAAATAATTCTCTACCAAAATTGCACAGATATATGGTTCACATATAAAGTGGAAAAAAATCATAAGATGGGGAAGTGTCCAAAGAGAAGAGGCATAAATAGCAGCAACAGGCTTTTCGATATGACTAAAGAGAGTCCGTCTTGCCTGTAGGCTGATGAGAGGGCGGTTATATAACCGAAGTTGGGAGTAGGGTGACGAGGAGGCAGTCACACGTCTGGGAAGTTGAAGTAGATTCTCTCCAGAAACAGGCGGAAGAGCTGGCTGACCTTGAAAGTTAATTCCTCTCCCAACTTATTAGTTGATTTTTGCCCCAGTAACAAGGGAAAAGCCAGTAAGAAGATACTAATGAATCTTCCAAGAAACGAGACAAGGCCGCTTTCTTCTAAAATTAGACACAAACACAGACTAATAGTAGGCTGCTCTGTGCCCATGAAAAAAGCTAAGCCATTCATTTCACTAGTGTTCATGCGCTCTGGTGGTCTGTACAATATAACCTAGTGGTTAAGGATGAGGACTCTGGAATCAGACTTCCCAGGTTCAAATCCTGGCTCTGTCACTTGCTGACTGAGCAATCTTAGGTGATTTACTTAATTAACCTAAACCTCGGTTTCCTCATCCTCCTAATAGGGTCGTTAAGGAGAAAAAGTGAATCACTAAGTAGAAAGTTCCTCAAAGAGTGTCCGGCAAATGGTAAGTGCTGTAGACCACATGTTTGCAATCACTCTCCTGTTCATGGGCCTGGTAACAAGGCCCGATCTCTAGGAGAAGGGCCCAAGGAAGAGATCCATTAAAACTGCCTATCGGGGCGCCTGGGAGGCTCAGTCGGTTGGGGGTCTGCCTTCGGCTTGGATCATGATCCCAGGGACCTGGGGTCAAGCCCCACATCGGGCTTCCTGCTCAGCGGAGAGCCTGCTTCTCCCTCTCCCTCTGCGGCCTCTCTGCCTACCTGTACTCTCTATCTCTCTGTCAAATAAATAAATAAAATATTAAAAAAAAAAACTGCCTATCATCCTCGATTTGAGTTTCAATGTTTTTTGTTTATGTTTTGTTTTATTTCTTTTTTTAATGAAAGCAAGAACTTCTGCCTTCCTCTGCCAGGGAGCAATGAACCCTGTCCCCTCAGTAAGTGTGATTTTCATGAGAAAGTAAGTAGAAAGGGTATTTCTGAGAAATAAAAATCCATGCTATATACCCTTGCTGTCGCTCACATGACACTTTCTACCAGCCATGCCCAAAGCCAGCTGCCAGCCTGTTGCAACTGTGACCTGCCTGGGTGCCTGGACCCAGGTGCCCTTCCTTCCGCCTTCTACCCCAATTCACGAACTTGCCAACCTTCTATGAAATCCGACGCCGAGTACGGGCGCTGATTTGGGCTGCCCTCCACAGGGCTGTTCAGGGTCTCCAAGGCCGACTCGACAGCTTCTACCAACTCATCCCGCTTGTCCTTCCTCACGGGTTTCTCTTCGGGGTGGCGAGTCAGGCCGGTCTCCAGCTGGTACACCTTCTGCAGCGTGAAACTATCGAAAGGCACGACGGCGTACTCCGTGGCCAGCTTGACGCCGGCGTGCACCTCCGCCTTGTCCACCTGGGAGCGCAGGAAGGCCAGCAGGTCGGCCTGGGTTTTCTCGGGGGGCCCCTGCTCCAGCCCCAGGCCCGCGGCGTCGCTGGGGTGATACTGCGCGGCCTTGAGCCGCTCACTCCTCTCCTGCAGCTCCTCCTTGAGCTGCGCGATCTGCCTCTTGAGGCTGCCGATGTAGTCGCGGTGCTGCTCCTCCCACTCCTGCAGCGCCGCCTGGAAGCCCTCCTTCCCCGTGGGGCCACTGGCCCTGGGCAGCCCCAGCTGCTCCTCGTCACCTTGCGGAGTGCAGGCCAACATGTAGAGGACGGAGACGGCGCAGCAGAGGAACACGAGCAAAACCACCACCCGGGAGACCCACGCAAGCAGCCCCCGGCGGAGCATCCTCACTCAGCAGTCAGCCATGCGTCCACACCCGGCCACATTCCAGAAGGCCAGGGCCCCCGGAAGGGCTTCCCTGGACTAGACCGCAGGGAGCACGTGTCTGAGGCCCCCCAGGCTGCTTTCATCCATTTCTTTCTACAATGGCTCTGGTCCCTTGAAGTCGACCACCACGTGGAGCAGTTTTCCTACTCGGAAAGGATGATCTAGGCAGGAGCAACCAGTTCGGTGAAACCTCCAAGCGTTCACGTTCATTCTCATCATAGCCTCCAGATGTGCAGCAGACCACAAGCAGGGACCTGGGAAGAGACCAAACGGCAATACCACTTAATCAAGACGATAATACCCTTACGTTCACCGTGGCAACCAATATTCCATAGGCGTCCCATGAGGTTTACAGAAAATGCTTATGACAGGGGATTAAATACCGTTACATGTTTCTAAATCAGAACACCAATACGCATGTGCAGAGCCGTGCGCAGAAAATACAAAGGATGCAGGAAAAAAATTCAAAGGAAATACGGCAAAATGTGAATTTCCTCCGAAAGCATTAATGGCGATTTCCCCGCTTCTCTACACTTTGCTCTATCTTATAAATTTTCCACAAGGGCACGTATTATGGTTAGATGGTATAGATGGTTAGAAGGGAAAAAGCAAAACTTTAATGAAGCTTAAGCTGTGGACAGGGACTTCTCCAGCCAGGGCCTGCCCAGCAGTGGTGGATGCGGAAGGTGGGGCCTACCTGCACTCACCTGTGTGCACTCACTCAGGGCAGGGCTGAGAGCTGACTCAGACTGGTCTTCAAATCTGATGAGGAGGGGGGGAAGCCCCTGGAGCTTCAAATATGTAAATAGTAAATGTGGATGATAACATAATAAGACAGAGTCCGGAGACAGTTGCTGCAGCTAACTCTCTAACTCTGCTTGCAGACCGGGGATGATGAGTTTACCACAGAAAGGGATGGGGTTGGGAGGACAGAGACCAGAAATACTTGTCTTGTCAGGACTCAGATCCCAGGCACGTCTCTGCTCCAGCCTCTAGAAGGAGTTCTGTGTCCTGACTGATCATCAGGAATACCCGGACAGATCACAGAGCCTTTCATTCAATCCATGCTCGGCACCTCAACTCCAAACCCCTTGTAACACCAGAGAAGCCAACCTAACCTGCCTCCTTCATTTGCCCCACGCTCCCCTCCTTCCTCCTCCACCCATTATGGACACCTCAGAGAACACTCCTTCAGTATTCTCCCTTCCCCCTCAATCCCCTTTCCTTGTATCCCCCTACCCTTCTGAGCCAGAAAACAGAAAGAAATAACGATAAATGAAAAATAGAGCAAATAAAATTTCTTGCTTAGGGAGATTTTTTTATAAAATCTTCCTAGCTGCATCTTTTTTTATATAACTTCTCTTAAAAGCAAGCTCCCTGAGGATACCATGTCCTGACCATTTTATAAAAATTTGACATTTTAAATAATTCCCACAATAACTAAATTACTCTTTACAGAGTCTTCATCCAACCAAGAAAATCCAGATTCTGGGTCAATGGTCATCTCATTTACTGGTGGTCTGTCCCATTTACTGACTGGAAGAGGACTCCTGTCAATTAGCAACTTCAGGACCTCTAGGAGAAGAAAGAGGTGCTCCTTCTAGCATTCTCTCTATGCTGAAAATATAATCAACAATAATGGGCTCACTGACTTTATCTGATATGCACCTGCTATGTCTAATGCACACCAAGAGAGATCCTCTTCTATTACTCTGGTGATGTGCCTCTTACAGATACCATTATATTACCAAAATCGTTTATTTCTCAATTGTCCTTAAAAATTCAATTCCAATATTCCCCTTGGCCCAAGGAGTCTCTCTGCTATAATGCAGAACAATACACAGTTATTAGCGCTAAGTTTAAAGTGCATGTTTAGCTCTGGAAGCCTGTTCTGTCTGATGAAAATCTTGGGATTTGTATAATTACTATAATTCTGTGATTAAAAACATCTCAGCTTTGGTATTCAGGCACCTTGCTGTTTTTAATGAAATCTCTCAGATGAACTCATTATATCCAAGTATTAAATTACCAGTGAAAACATGTTATCACGTTATTCTACTATTTTAAAGACTTTTACTTTAAATGGGTTGTCATTAAAGGCAAAATAAGCAAATCAAAAAACAAAAATGGAACATTCAACATTATTTATTGTGCCACAGAAACAAAGGGTGCGATCTAATTGTTATATTTGGAATAACTGTTATATTTGCATAATAAATTGAAATCACATTGTTTAACGAAGCAATATATTAAAGCTATGGATGGCTAAAGAAATTTAGAACTGTACAGTAATGACTCTGTTCTGTTCCGTAAGTCTCTTCAACATCTAGCCCGGGTTTTGCAATTCACTAGTATAAATTTCAAAGTTACTTGATATTCCATTCTTTGGGATGTAAAAGGAGGAAAAAAACAGATCTTAGGAAGAAATGACTCTTTACAAGAAATAAGAAAAAGCCATAAAAATTACAGCCAAAGAAGAAGTGATGGATTTCTCCTTTTAAAAGTCAGGAGCAGATAATATGCATCAGAAACAAAGTTCTACATTCTTTAACAGACAGAATGTTTTCTAACTATTCTAGCAATCTAATCTGTAATCAAAACAGTAACAACTGGCTAAACTGTGGAGGCTAGGAGTATGTGCTTCCTAAAGTCAGGCAGCCTATCTTTTGGCTTCTTGCTTCTATGGAGACTTTAGGGTTTTCATTTGGCAGCATAGAACATCATTCTTAAGAGCACATGTCCACAATAACCAAACTATGGAAAGAGCCAAGATGTCCATCGACAGATGAATGGATAAAGAAGATGTGGTATATATATACAATGGAATGTTATGCGGACATCAAAAAAACCCCAAAATCTTGCCATTTGCAATGACGTGGATGGAACTAGAGGGTATTATGCTAAGCGAAATAAGTCAATCAGAGAAAGACATGTATCATATGATCTCACTGATATGAGGAGTTCTTAATCTCAGGAAACAAACAGGGTTGCTGGAGTGGTGAGG
>NW_027836471.1:0-2288 GCF_054177405.1 Leptonychotes weddellii
TTTTTTTTTAAAGATTTTATTTATTTATTTGAGAGAGTGAATGAGAGAGAGAGAGCACATGAGAGGGGGGAGGGTCAGAGGGAGAAGCAGACTCCCTGCTGAGCAGGGAGCCCGATGCGGGACTCAATCCTGGGACTCCAGGATCATGACCTGAGCCGAAGGCAGTCACTTAACCAACTGAGCCACCCAGGTGCCCAGATATACACAATTTCTATTCTTTTAGCCATTGCTTTATAAATTTTAATATGGAGATTTAATGTAACAGAGTCTAAAGTTAAACAATTTTGAATGCCCTTTTTTATTTCAAGTTTTTATTTAATTTCTAGTTAGTTAACATATATGGTAAAATTGGTTTCAGGTGTAGAATTTAGTGATTCATCACTTAAATATAGCACTCAGTGCTCATCACAAGTGCCCTCCTTTATACGCATCAGCCATTTATTTAGCCCATCCCCTGCCCACCTCCCTCCATCAGCCCTCACTTTGTTCTCTATAGTTAAGAGTCTCTTATGGTTTGCTTCCCTCTCTCTTTTTTCCCCCTTCCCTATATTCATCTATTTTGTTTCTTAAATTCCACATGAGTGAAATCATATGGTATTTGTCTTTCTCTGACTGACTTGTTTCACTTAGCATAATGCTGTCTAGCTCCATATATGTTATTGCAAATGGCAAGATTTCATTGTTTTTGTTGGCTGAGTAATATTCCATTGCGTATATATACACCACCTCTTCTTTATCCATTCATCAGTCAATGGATACTTGGGCTGCTTCCATAGTTTGGCTATTACAGATAATGCTGCTATAAACATTGGGGTATATGTAGCCCTTTGAATTGGTATATTTGTTTCTTTTGGGCAAATCCCTAGTAGTACAATTGCTGGATCATAGGTTAGTTCTATTTTTAATTTTTTGAGGAACATCCATACTGTTTTCAGAGTGGCTGCACCAGTTTGCATTCCCAACAGTGTATGAGGGTTCCCCTTTCTCTGCCTCCTTACCAACATCTGTTGTTTCCTGTGTTGTTAATTTTAGCCATTCTGACAGGTGTGAGATGATATCTCATCACGGTCTTGACTTGCATTTCTCTGATGCTGACTGATGTTGAGCATCTTTTCATGCATCTGTTGGCCATCTCGATGTCTTCTTTGGAAAAATGTCTGTTCATGTCTTCTGCCCAATTCTTAACTGGATTATTTATTTTTTGGGTGTTGAGTTTGATAAGTTCTTCATAGATTTTGGATACTAGCCCTTTATCAGATATGTCATTTGCAAATATCTTCTCCCATTCTGTAGGTTGCCTTTTAGTTTTATTGATTGTTTCCTTTGCTGTGCTGATGCTTTTTATCTTGATGAAGTCGCAATAGTTCATTTTTGCTTTTGTTTTCTTTGCCTCTGGTGGTGTGTCTAGCAAGAAGTTGCTGTGGCCGAGCTCAAAGATATTGTTGCCCGTATTCTCCTCTAGGATTTTGGTGGTTTCCTGACGCACATTTAGGTCTTTC
Source organism: Leptonychotes weddellii (assembly GCF_054177405.1). Lineage (NCBI taxonomy): Eukaryota > Metazoa > Chordata > Mammalia > Carnivora > Phocidae > Leptonychotes > Leptonychotes weddellii. The sequence continues at coordinate 1,500 of NW_027836471.1, forward strand.
ATCTATTTTGAATTTATTCTTGTGCATGGTGTAAGAAAGGGGTCCAGTTTAATTCTTCTGCATGTGGCTGTCCAGTTTTCCTAATACCATTTATTGAAGAGACTGTCTTTTTTCCATTGGATATTTCCTGTTTTGTCAAAGGTTAGTTGACCTTATAGTTGTGGGTCCATTTTTGGGTTTTCTATTCTGTTCCATTGATCTGTGTGTCTGTTTTTGTGCCATTACCATACTGTCTTGATGACTACAGCTTTGTAATACAGCCTGAAGTCCAGAATTGTGATACCTCCAGCTTTTCTTTCCTTTTTCAGGACTGCTTTGGCTATTCAGGGTCTTTTGTGGTTCTATATAACTTTTAGGATTGTTTGTTCTAGCTCTGTGAAAAATGCTGGTGATATTTTGATAGGGATTGCATTAGATGTGTAGATTGCTTTGGGTAATATAGATATTTTACCAATATTTGTTCTTCCAATCCTTGAGCATGGAATGTCTTTCCATTTTTTTGTGTCCTCTTCAATTTCTTTCATAAGCATTCTCTAGTTTTCAGAGTACAGATCTTTTACCTCTTTGGTTAAATTTATTCTTAGGTATCCTATGGTTTTTGGTGCAATTGTAAATGGGATTGATTCCTTGATTTCTCTTTCTGCTGCTTCATTATTGGTGTATAGAAATGCAACAGATTTCTGTATGGTGATTTTATAGCCTGTGACTTTGCTGAATTCGTGTATCAGTTCTAGTAATTTTCTGGTGGAGTCTTTCAGGTTTTCTATATAGAGCATCATGTCATCTGCA
>NW_027836472.1:0-268 GCF_054177405.1 Leptonychotes weddellii
AGGCCTAAAATATTTACCATCTGGCCCTTTACAGAAAAAATCTGACCCCTGCCCTAGGTATAACTACTGGTTTTCAAGGAAACAGAGAAGATAGAGAAACATGTTAAATGGTACCACAGGGATATAATTAGCCCAACCAATTTAGAGCCGATAGCTCCTCAGGACAAACTACAGGTTTCTGTAGCAAATAAATGGCAGGGTAACAAAAGGAGGGGGGATTGTTTAGATTAAAAGAGACTTAAGGATACAATACAATTTGTGAACCATG
>NW_027836473.1:0-268 GCF_054177405.1 Leptonychotes weddellii
CCCCCCTCTCATGTACTCGCGCTCTCTCTCATTCTCTCTCTCTCAAATAAATAAATAAAAAATCTTTAAAAAAAAAAAAAAGTATGCATATTTATGCAATGTGAAAGCATGCTGTCATGTAAAGATCAAAATAGAATATGTAGAGATAAACTTGATTAAGTCATTTGTACCTTTTATGAATATAGACATAAGATGAAGTGTGGTCAATAAATCTCATTGTCAGTGCCACATAAATTTGAGACAAAACATGACCCTTGTTCAAAAACAG
>NW_027836474.1:0-268 GCF_054177405.1 Leptonychotes weddellii
AATTTCTTTTCTGAAAAGCACTCAGATATCACGATTATTTCAAATAATTTCGCACTTCAAACTCTTACCAAACTTTTGTGAGTATTCTTAGCAATTTAGATACTAAACTGATTATTTAAAAGAATGCAGAGACCTGTACCTCTGAAACAAATAATACATTATATGTTAAAAAAAAAAAAGAAGAAGAAAAAGAAGAAGATAGCAGGAGGGGAAAAATGAAGGGGGGGAAATTGGAGGGGGAGACGAACCATGAGAGACTATGGACTCT
>NW_027836475.1:0-268 GCF_054177405.1 Leptonychotes weddellii
CGTCTTGTCATTTTGTGCAGAGGAGAATAGATTAATGAGAGAACAAAATGCTAGCAGAGTAACAACGTCCCCAGAAAATATACTCTAAACAAATCAGAAAAGACCTGAAGCAGTGGGAAAAGAAAGGGAAGAGAAAAAAAGAAAAAGAAAAAAAAAAAAAGAAAAAGATAAAGATAAAAACAAACAAAAAAACCCAGAATGTGATCAAATTTGATCAGGCTGGTATATAGATCAGTGCCACACACTAGATTTTGGGTGTATTTTGGTC
>NW_027836476.1:0-268 GCF_054177405.1 Leptonychotes weddellii
AGGCCTAAAATATTTACCATCTGGCCCTTTACAGAAAAAATCTGACCCCTGCCCTAGGTATAACTACTGGTTTTCAAGGAAACAGAGAAGATAGAGAAACATGTTAAATGGTACCACAGGGATATAATTAGCCCAACCAATTTAGAGCCGATAGCTCCTCAGGACAAACTACAGGTTTCTGTAGCAAATAAATGGCAGGATAACAAAAGGAGGGGGGATTGTTTAGATTAAAAGAGACTTAAGGATACAATACAATTTGTGGACCATG
>NW_027836477.1:0-268 GCF_054177405.1 Leptonychotes weddellii
AAGTTAAAAATAGAATATTTTTTAATTGATAAACTATCATCAAATATATCTAAGATAGGACAGACTTACGCAGAGCCTGTCAATTTTTATGTGGTGAAAATTGATATAAAATACAGAGTAAAATAAAGCTAAATGGCCACATGATACCAAACACATAGGTACATAATAGTTGGAGTAAAGACCTAAGTGTGAAAAAAAATTGTGAATCTAACAGAAGACATATGTAAACTCGTTTTATATTTCATGGGCTAGGAAGTTTCCTCATCCT
>NW_027836478.1:0-268 GCF_054177405.1 Leptonychotes weddellii
TAAATAAAAAAAATAAAAAAAATAAATTAAAAAAAAAAAAAACAACCTTTTTGTATAAATGACATTACCAAAAAAAAAACCAGAAGGAAAGCTGAAGCAAATAGGACTAAACATTAACTGTTCTCAATCCTGGCAGGTCTCTGTTATTTATTAATTATACTTCTTTATAAGTTGGGTTTGGGTGTATTTTTTTTTTTTTTTAAGATTTTATTTATTTATTTGACAGAGAAAGACACAGCGAGAGAGGGAACACAAACGGGGAGTGGGA
>NW_027836479.1:0-268 GCF_054177405.1 Leptonychotes weddellii
AATCCTGAGTCTTGGGTCTTCTCAGAATTCCTAAAATCCTTTTTGGTTTGAGTGTATGTGTGTGTGTGGGTGGGTGGGTGGGTGGGTGGTAGTATGACAAAGTGGATAGTTTTCTATAAAGAGGTGAGGTTCAGCTCTCGATAAAACTAAGAATTCTGTGTTGCATGAAACAGTGAACATACAACATTTAAGAGAGCTCGTTCCCTGCTATGGGCAGGCATTTTCTATAACTATATATTTGGCCATTATTGTTTCTATCTCTTTTGGC
>NW_027836480.1:0-268 GCF_054177405.1 Leptonychotes weddellii
CACAAGGAGGAAAGAACAAACAAACAGCTATAGTAACATCTGTATAAGTGATAGCAGAGGGAGCAAGGAAGGTGTCTGAAAGACCAGAAAATATAAGACCACAAAAGAGCCATCCATTATTTCCTGGAAAGTATCACACACCAATCAGAGAATAGTAGCTGAAACGAGGAGGGATTTTACCTTCTCCATTAGCCAGTGAGTGCAAGGGCCCTGTGGTAGGAAAATCTGAAGATGACAGATAAGTCAAACTCTCAAAGCTGACCAATCG
>NW_027836481.1:0-268 GCF_054177405.1 Leptonychotes weddellii
GGAAATGGAATTCCTGGTAGCAATTGTGAAGACAATAGCTAGAATGGAGAAATTGATTAATGGCAACATAGAGTCTCTAAGGGCAGAAATGAAAGCTGAACTGGCAGAACTTAAAAATGCTATCAATGAGATCCAATCTAATCTAGATAATCTAACAGCTAGGGTAAATGAGGCAGAAGAATGAATTAGTGATCTAGAAGACCAGTTGATAGAAAAGAAGGGAAAAGAAGAGGCCAGGTAGAAACACCTCAAAATCCATGAAAATAGA
>NW_027836482.1:0-2288 GCF_054177405.1 Leptonychotes weddellii
GGGTCCTGGGATCGAGCCCCACATCGGGCTCCCTGCTCTGCGGGAAGCCTGCTTCTCCCTCTCCCTCTCCCCCTGCTTGTGTTCCCTCTCTTGCTGTGTCTCTCTCTGTCAAATAAAAAAAAAAAAAAAGATGAACCAGGATTCTCCTTCCACTTATCTAAATTTTGTGTGTAGAGTAAATGTGTGATGTATCATTATTCTGTCTCAAGTACGTGTTTGTGAGCACCTCCAACCATTTCCAATATTTTCTTGTAAAATAATATGTATCCTGTGGCCTGACTTGCAATACAAAACCGTAGAATTAATGCGACCCAACTGTGGAAGCCTCACCTGTGATGAATAGGGCACTTAGAGTTGATGTACCTTGTACCTTCATTTCAAAGCTATGCTTTTGTAGCATAAAACACATTTATTATGCAAAACCAGTTTTTACATCCTGATTTTTCATTGCTCTTTGGGATAGCCTATGAACATTAAACAGTTCCTAGCTTTCTTTTTTCTCAGCTGCTGATAATTATTTCGCTCTCTCTCCCTGAAGTCGACGCTAACATTTTTTGAGCAAGTGGTCCCTCTATGATATCCCCTTTGTATGATTACATGAAAATCATCTCCACCATATCCCACACTTATATCTTTTCCTTTATTCTTAATCATGAGTTAAATGAAAAATAATGAGGTGATATTAATAATAAAGGCAGTATTGAAATGAGCAGAATCAAATGTGCTACAATTATATTGTTATCACACAATTGCATTTTTTCCCCTATTTTCCCATTAAGGCATGTATCATTATTTGTGGGAGCAAAAAAAAAAAAAAAAAGAGATAAAACTTATATGGAATTTACAGGTATCTGTTTTAGTCTCTGGATTCCAAACTAGGATTACTTACCACATGATGATCTGCTCAGTTGGTGAGAAAAATACCTAAAATCCATTACCTCCTGGGAGTGCCTGGGCAGTTGGTTAAGAGAAATGTAGTAAAGAATTTTGGCTTCAGTACAAGCTATTTGATGGTGATTAAAGAACATTCAACTGTAAAATCTTATCTTAATTTATGGTCCTTAACAACTAATGATCTATTCTGTAACCAAGGATAAACTTCTCTTATTGAGGAATACCTTATAATTCAGAGTCTTGTTAACTGTGCACCTGGTGAATTGTGTTGGGAAGAAAATCCAAGAGAGAGAAAGTAAACTCTGTTAAGTGCTGAGCCACTAATTATCCCTGATAACTTTTATCATTTTTCCTATATAACTTCTGGTTCCTAGCAGCCAAGGTTAAGAATGATGTTTCCTGTACTTACACCGAAGAAGATGCTTGTGTCCCTGGTTCTGTGAAGTCACCATACCAACTCTGGACTCCTTTCATCCAGACTATTAGGTGAGGGAGGAAAAAGAGATTCAATCACATTTAAGCCACTGTTATTTCAATTCTCTATTATCACAGCCATATCTAATCTTAACCAATAGGGAAAGTTACAAAAAAAAAATTCAAGCAAAAATAACTAGCTGAAACATAATGAAATAGAGAATCAGACTATAAGGGTTGATGTTCAGGAAAAAAAAATACATTTGGTGAAAGAAAAGCAAGATGTGTTTTTCTTTTCTATTTTTTCCTTTTTTTAATTGAAGTATAGTTGATACACAGTGTTTCATTAGTTTCAGATGTACAATATAGTGATTCAACAACTCTATATGTGCTTCCCGCAAGTGTAGTTTGCCATGTGACCTCATACAATGCTATAACAATACCATTGACTATATTCCCTAAGCAACGTATGTTTTGCAACTGTGTTTCCACAATGCCAGAGGCAGAAACTGGTAGAAAGTAGGTGCTTGAATAATGTTTGCTTAAGCTTATGTTAAGATAAACCTGTGGGTGAATTAAGAAGATCTTAGCATTGGGACGCCTGGGTGGCTCAGTTAGTTAAGCGACTGCCTTCGGCCCAGGTCATGATCCCAGGGTCCTGGGATCGAGTCCCGCATCGGACTCCTTGCTCAGCAGGGAGCCTGCTTCTCCCTCTCTCTCCCTCTGCTTGTGCTCTCTCTGTCAAATAAATAAAATCTTAAAAAAAAAAAAAGATCTTAGCATTCCCACATAGTGGAAATATGTAGGGATCGAAAGGCCATCTTGCTCCCATAGTTCCTGTAGGACTACTACTCCTGGTATGTCAAGAAAGAAACAAAGCTTTGTGGGGGATGTTCTTCAATGCTATTCAGACAACCTAACTCCCCAAATTAAACATTATAATAATAATAGCAGCAGCAGCCCCAACAACAAGAAATAAC